>NC_138131.1:87305781-87486276 GCF_964188305.1 Podarcis bocagei
GATTCTTAGATCACGGACTGCAGTTTCTTGAAGATGGACTTCTGGCAAGCGATGGGCTGCACCTCACAACGGTTGGGAGAAATGTTTTTGCCAAAAATCTCAGAAACCTCATCAGGAGGGCTTTAAACTGACTAATGTGGGGGAGGGAGACAGTGCTCCTGAAGGTAGGAGTCTATCAATTGATGAAGATGATCATCCAAATGTCATAGACCAAATGGAGCAAACAGCACGCAGACCTAGTGGTGGGAGGAAAAAATCCTTAAATAAGAGACACGGGGGAATGATTAATGGACTTCAATGTCTGTACACTAATGCGCAAAGCATGGGAAATAAACAAGATGAGCTTGAGCTCTTGGTACAGCAAAATACATATGACATAATAGGCATCACTGAAACCTGGTGGGATAAGTCCCACGATTGGAATGTAATAATGGGGGGATACAATCTATTTCAGAGAAACAGACCAGACAAGAAAGGAGGAGGAGTGGCGTTATATGTCAGGGATGTGTATACCTGTGAAGAGATCCAAGATTTAGAACCTCAAAGCCAAAGTGAGAGCATTTGGGTCAAAATTAAGGGAGAGAAGAATAACAGAGATCTCATTGTGGGAGTTTACTATAGATCCCCAAGCCAAACGGAGGACATAGATGATGCCTTCCTGGAACAGATGGCCAAGCATGCAAAAGGAAGGGAGATAGTAGTAATGGGGGACTTCAATTACCCGGATATTTGTTGGATGTCAAACTCAGCCAAGAGCATACGGTCAAACAGATTCCTCACTGGCCTTGCAGACAACTTCATTGTCCAGAAAGTGGGAGAAGCAACAAGAGGAACAGCCATTTTAGATCTGGTCCTAACCAATATTGATGACCTGGTTAGTGGGGTAGAAGTGGAAGGATCATTAGGCGCGAGTGATCATGCTCTTCTGAAGTTTACTATACAGCGGAAAGGAGCAGCCAAGCATACTAGGACTCAATTTCTTGACTTTAAGAAAGCCGACTTCATAAAACTTAGGGAAGTGCTGGGTGAGATCCCATGGACAGTAATACTAAAAGGAAAGGGAGTTCATGATGGCTGGGAGTTTGTTAAGAGCGAGATACTAAAAGCACAACGTCAGGCAATACCAATGAGACGGAAACATGGAAGGTGCTTAAATCGTTTCCCAGAAGGCCTTAATCTTCGGGCATGTCCACCAAAGGTGGTAGAAGGTACCTTCAGTCTCTTTGCATTTCCAACATTTGTTATCGGGCAAATGGTAGATTTTTGCCAGCTTGACTGGGGTCATGTACCACCTATAAACCATTTTCATAATGTTTTCCTTTAAGGCATTACATGCCGTAAATTTAATACCGGTGTTCCATAACCATTCCCAGTCAGCTGACATAATGTTATGTCCAACATCCTGTGCCCACTTAATCATAGCCGATTTAACTGTTTCATCCTGTGTACTCCATTTCAGCAACAAGTTATACATTCTAGATAAATTCTTAGTATTGGGTTCTAACAGTTCAGTTTCTAGTTTTGATTTTTCCACCTGGAAACCAATTTTCCTGTCCTGTTTGTAAAACTCCAATATTTGACGATATTGAAACCAATTTTGTACTTTATGTTTCAGTTTCTCATGACTTTGTAGTTTAAACTTATCTCCATCCTGTTCTAAAATTTCCCAATACTTCGGCCATCCGACCTCCATATTGAGTTTCTTCACTGCTTTAGCCTCCACTGGTGAGACCCATCTAGGGGTTTTGTTTTCCAACAGATCTTTATATCTTATCCAAACATTGAATAATGCTTTTCTAACAATGTGGTTTTTAAAGGCACTGTTGACTTTGTCATACCATAGATATGCATGCCAACCAAAAGCGTTGTTAAAACCTTCCAGATCCAAAATGTCCGTATTCTCGAGGAGCATCCATTCTTTCAGCCAGCAAAAAGCTGCTGCCTCATAGTACAACTTTAAGTCCGGCAGGGCAAAACCCCCTCTTTCTTTAGCATCTGTCAATATTTTAAATTTAATTCTGGGCTTTTTGCCCTGCCAGACAAATTTCGAAATGTCTTTCTGCCACCTCTTGAAACATTCCATCTTGTCAAGAATCTGCAAGGTCTGAAACAGGAATAGCATTCTAGGCAATACATTCATTTTAATCACTGCAATTCGGCCTAACATTGACAATTTCAAATTTGACCATATTAATAGATCTTTTTTAATTTCTGACCAACATTTTTCATAATTATCTTTATACAAATTCACATTTTTAGATGTCAAATAAACCCCTAGGTATTTCACCTTCTTGACCACTGTCAAGGATTTAACTTCAACCGGCTCCCACGTAACCATCCAGCCACAGCTTCCAAACATCTGATCAGTGTGTCTGGGGCCGAGTCAAGATGGCCATCCATCAACAGATAGAGTTGGGTGTCATCAGCATACTGATGGCAGCCCAGCCCAAAACTCCGGACAAGCTGGGTGAGGGGGCGCATAAAGATGTTAAAAAGCATCGGGGAGAGAATCGCACCCTGAGGCACGCCACACACCAAGGAGTGGCGCGATGACAATTCCCCCCCAAGTGCCACCCTCTGTCCCCGACCGGAGGGAAATGAGCGCAGCCATTGAAGGACTGTGCCCTGGACCCCCACGTCGGCAAGGCGGTGGTCCAGAAGTTCGTGATCGACCATGTCGAAGGCTGCTGACAGGTCTAGAAGAATCAGCAGCCCCGACCCGCCTCGATCCAGCTGCCTGCGGAGATCATCTGTTAGGGCGACCAGAGGCGTCTCGGTCCCATGACCAGCGCGGAAGCCGGACTGGAATGGATCCAGAGCCGATTTTTCATCCAGAAACCCACCAATTATAACCTTTCTGCCTCTCACTATACCCCAGACTTTCCCAGTATTCTACAGGATTCACAACCTTACTACGGAAGGGGGCTCCGAAACATCATCGGAGGAAGAGATGCAGGGGCAACAGGAAGTGTCAGCGGCTGCAGAACAGCACCAGTCTCCAATGATGGGCAAGGGAGAAAGAAGTCTAAGTAAGAAGAAGCATTCGGCCAAGAAGAGCAAGAGAAGTAAGCCTTCTGATTCCGAGGACAATTCAGAAATGCTTCCCTGCTGCCCACCACCTGCTGGGACCTGAGCTACCAGAATTACTGGATGGAGCACGTGGGTCCCTATGTGGAAAAGAAGCAGCCAGATCCCTCTAAGTTTGGAAATTCAAAGCTAAGCGAGTCCCTCACCGTGAGGTTTGCTGGGTGTGTGCCAGGGGCCAAATTGTAAGTATGCACATGAATGTGAAAAGTGCCTAGGTAACTACCCGGCGTCCTCATGTTTTAAAGGTAAACAGCCCTTTCTGGGCGGTAGGGGGCATTTCCACCAGGGGTCTTGAAATGCTCACAGACCAGCCCAAAGAACAGCCACAAACCGGTATTAATTCAGCCGCAAACCGGTATTAATTTGGCCCATGGTTTTGGCGTTCTCTTCTGTTAAGCTCTCACGTCTTAGATCCCTCCTAACTCAGGGGACCCCCTAAACCAAACAAACAAAAAACAAACAAACCAGTTAGGGAAATGCTAGCTATTGCAAAAAGAAAATAAACAAATAAATTCTGGCTGGGAGGGTGGCTGGCCCCTTCAGGGAGCCGCCTATACTGGCTTTACACATTTCACCTTTAGGCATCGTCCCTAAAAAGTCTCCAGGAGAGTATCGTATGAGCCACAACCCATCCTACCCTAGAGGTGGCTCAGTCAATGATGCAATACCACAGGAGCCTTGTTCTGTGAAATATGCCTCCTTTGATCAGGCTATAAAAGCTTATTCGCAGGTTCAGCAGGGGAGCACTCTTGGCTAAGTGTGTCATTGAGTCAGCCTTTTGCCTCCTGCCAATTCACCCAGAGGACTTTCTGTGGCTAGGTTTTAGGTTTAGGGCTTATTCATAGACAAATTTATGCCAATAGGGTGCTCAGTAGCTTGTGCAGCTTTTGAGTCATTTAGTACAATTTTAGACTGGGCCCTTTGCTTTAGAACTGGTTCTGAAAGGGTGACACATTACCTCGATAACTTTTCTCTCATCACTAGTAATAGCCCTGATTGCGCTTCTCTTTAGAGGCTTTCACCTCCCTGGCTGAGGAGCTTGGGGTACCTTTGGTGGCAGACAAAACAGAGGGTCCAGTTTCGACCATAACCTATTTTGGGTATTGAATTGGACACAATCGCACAGACATCAGCCTACCAAGGGAGAAGCTAGCAGCACTTAAGGAATTAATTCTGTAACTTCTTCCTCTCAAGAAGGTCACCCTTAGGCAGAGTCGATCACTCTTGGGTCACCTCAACTTTGCATGCCGGGTAGTGCCCCCTGGCTGCCCCTTTTGTAGGAAATTGGCTAGCTGTCAGCGGGACTGCATGCTCCTCAACACAGAGTGCGCCTCTCTAAAGTGATCAAGTAAGGCCTGGAGGTTTGGTTAAAGTTCCTGGATAAGTACAGGGGAATTCTTTGTGGCAGGACAATTTGATGCTGCGTTCAGACTTTCAGGTACAGTCTGATGCAGTTGGTTCCCTGGGGTTTGGTGTCTACTTTAGGGGATGCTGGTGTGCTCAGCGTTGGCCTACCAGCTGGCAAGGAAAACCTATCACGCGTGACCTCACCTTCTTAGAATTTTCCTATCGTAGTTCTGGTGCACTTGTGGGCTGATGAGTTCAGGAATCACCAGGTATGCTTCTGGACTGACAATCAAGCGGTTGTCAGTGTCCTGTCTAAACAATCATCACACTCTCCTAGGGTGGCAAACGTGCTCCGGTGCTTTGTCCTTTTGTGCTTAGAATTAATCACCTATTTCTCTGCCAAATTTACACCTAGGGTTAACAATGACATCGCGCATGCTCTGTCTCGTTTTCAGATGGACTGTTTCCGCTCATTAGCACCAGAGGCGCAGCAATTGCCACAGCCATTCCTGGAGCACCTTTGGAACATGATGTCCTGAAGTGAGTATTGGCTTTAGTAGTCCCATCCACGCTTAGACATCATAAAAAGGCTTGGTTGGACTTTATGGAGTTTCAAGACAAATTAAAAAATGCTAGGCTTGACACACCCCCTACCAAGGCTGAGGTTCTGCAATACTTGGTACATTTTAGGGAGCTGGGTCGCGCAGCAAAGACTCTATAACATCCAGTCAGCTGCAATCTCCTCCTTCTGTAAGGCTATTTACTCCATAGACCCTTGTGCAGATTTCTTAGTGTGAAGGGCACTGGGGGGCTGGCGCAGGCTGCTGCCTCCCAGCAGTGATGGTAGAAGGCCCATAACATATGACATTCTATGCCAAATCCAAACAACAACAACAACAAAAATAAAAGTTAAGAAGTATCTGTTGGTCCAAGTACAAGGCCCGGTTATTTTTCGGCTGCATACGCCATTGAAGGAATGGGTTTCTGTGCAGGGACCCAAAATCCACTTTTTTCTGTTTCCAAGGGAGCATTTCTAGAATGCTTTAACTTGAGCTCTTGAGCCAAAACCCAGCTGTATAAACAAGTGCTCAGAGCCCTCTCCTTTATCAGTTTGTGACGGCAAGGATGACCTTGGCTGTTCTAGTGGAGTAGGGATGACATGTCTGTTAGGATATTTCCGTTCCACCTTAAAAAGGGGACAGGCTGTTGTGATTCACAACCTACGTATTTCCTGCTCACAGGAAGTTTCTGTTTGTCTATTGCTTTCGTTTCTCTCTATGTGCCCGAGACATCAACGCAGGCAGTCATGTTTTCTTTGTTCTGACCAATGCTGAATAAAGTTGTAAATAATGCTCTCCTGCGTGCATCTTTCGCTGTGCAAATTCTGCTGACAGAGCGTGCACCAGCTCTGGAATGTGGCAAGCTATTTCTGGAGCTCGTGTTGCTAATTGAATGATACTGCGTGTCTACGGGAGATCGATGGATCGTCCGGAATCGACGTGGGGTCATGATGGCCTTTGTCTCCCTGGCAGTATCTCAACAACAGGTTATGGTCCCAGATTCACAGCACTTACAGGAGAGTAAGACTGCGACAGACTGCTGTGAGTTATGTGGAAAAATTGCCGAGGCAGAGTGACTTTGATGTCCGGCTGGCTTAATTGACCTGGGAGCCGCGCTTCGTGATTTATGAGCTGCCGAGATAAGAAGTTTTTGAAGGCATAAAGGCTCACGGCTCAAGTAAAAGCCTGGAATGGAGTTTTTCCAAGCCTCTGAAGGCACTGAGTGCCCAAAGTTACAGGCACAATTATGAGACTTGGGCAAGTTGCTGTGAGAGTCTACTTCGTCAGTTTGGAGTGTGGCATACTGTGTGTGAAGCCCCACTAGTTCCTCTGACAGATAGATGGAGGGCCCAAGATTCAAGGGCCATAGACGTAATTGTCTTGTCCGTCTCTCTGGAGGAAATTGCTACGCTAGCTGGCAATACGACAGCACGTCAGATGTGGAATGCTTTGAAAGTAGCTCATCTGCCAGTCATCCCAGCCCAGAGTTTGACTGCATCGGAGGTCCTGGCTGTTTCCCAGAATGCGAGTGAATGCAGGGATGCTGAGGGCACCGGTTGCAAGCTGCAGGGGGAGCTGACTGTGATGTCATCCCAGGCAGCATTCCAGCCTCCAGGGGGAGCCAAGGAGTCGGCAGCTGAGACCTCTGATTCCCATGAGAGCCAAGGTCATCGTCTTTGCAGAGGCCAGAAGGCCAGAAGTAAACAGAGACAGATGCCTGTTTGATGGCCAGGAGCAGGGGGGCAAGCAGCAAAAGCCCACGCCGGTGGAAAACAAGGTTTTGCTTGCTGTAAAAGCTGCTCCAAAGGCCAAAGCCAGATTTATTGTTGATTCGGGATGCACCCACCATCTGGCAAAAGATAAACATCTGTTTATCTCCTTCACACCTCAAGACGGAGAGATCCACCAGGCTGATGGAAAGACGTTGTGAATCGCAGGAGAAGGGACTGTGAGACTTGCAAGTCTGCACACTACCATCAAAGATGTACTTTATGTTCCAGGTGCTGCAGACAATTTGCTCAGTGTCCCACAGCTGACTGGGTGTGGCTTTGAGATTTCCTTCAAGAGGAGCATCTGTGTCATCAGGAAAGGCAAATAGGACATTTTGCATGCAAAGTTTATGGATGGCTTATTCTGTATAACTTATGATGACAATGGTGCTGCTGTGTCAAATGTTGATTCTTGTTGTGTTGCACAAACTAACAAAGTTCTTCATGCAGGATGCATTCACAAGGCACACAGAAGGTTTGCTCACATGTCTTGGCAGGCACTGGCCAAGATGCCGGAGTTGGTTCAGGGTTTGAACATCAAGCCCTGTAAGTATCACATGAAATGTGTATCTTGTGCAGAGAACAAGGTGAAGGTTGCTCCAAAAGGCAAGGAGTCTAGCAGGCAGGCTTCCAAACCCTACCAGCTAGTCCACGCAGACCTGGTTGGTCCACTTGCGCCCTCTTTGGGTGGAGCAAGGTACTTCATGGTTCTAATTGATTCTTTTTCCAGGTACATTCATGTGTTTATGCTGCAGCAGAAATCGGAAGCGTTTCCTAGGTTCAAGGCATTCTGTGCTTGGTTGGAGAATGTTCACAGTAAACGTATTGGCTGTCTCTTTACTGATCAGGGCGGGGAATTCACTTCTCAGCAGTTTGAAGCTTTCCTGACTGAGAAGGGAATACAGCATGACTTGTAAATGTTTAGATCGCCATGGATGAATGGACTTGTGGAGCGAGCAAACCAGACATTGCTTCAAGGCCTAAAAACCTTGTTGCATGATGCCAATCTCCCTGGGAAGTATTGGGGGGAGGCTTTATCAACGTTGGTTTATTCCTATAACAGGAGACTGTCATCACCTATTGGTTGTACTCCCTATGAAAAGATGTTTGGTAAGAAACCTTACGTCAAACACATGAGAATCTTTGGTTCTGACATGTGGGTACACACCCCACAGAGCAACAAGCTTGGGAGGCGTGGGGCACATGGTTTGTTCATGGGGTAAGAAAAAGGTGCATACAGGGTATGGATGACTGATTCTAAGTCCATTAAGTTCACAAAGAGTGTTGCGTACAATCCTAAGTGGGGGGGGGGGAAATGTGGGGATTTTCCAGAGTTACCCAGAGGAAGATGAAGGTGATGTGAAAAAAGCAGATAATGTTGAGGTAGAAGAGGAAGCTGAGGAAGCTGAGGATGATGATGATGATCAGAGTTCGGATTCCAGCTCAGTGGGCAGCGCTGCTGCTGATGTCAGCGACAGTGATGACACAGCAGACTACAAGAGCGCAAAGGCCTCAGTCAGACCATCTGATGCGTCTGACAATGAACTGGAAGAACCACTGTTCACCATTGGTCACTTTTCTCCTAAGAAGGAGGAGGTGAGTGCAGAAGACTTGCGTCTAGTACGCAGATCTGAAAGGGCCACGAAAGGCAAAGCTCCAAAGAGATTTGCTGATGAGTTTGCTAAGATAGCAACTGCTATTCTTAGTAGCTCAGAGAAGGTGTGGGAACCTTCAAGCTTCAAAGAGGTTCAGGAGTTAACCTCTAAAGATGCTGAGCCTTGGCTTAATGCCATGAAGGCTGAAGTTGATTACTTGAACAGGAACCAAACTTGGGAGCTGGTACCAGTAGTCCCAGGAATGAGACTGGTTGGCAGCAAATGGGTCTTCAAGGCCAAGACAGACCAGAATGGCAAGGTTGTCAGACACAAAGCCAGACTGGTCGCCAGAGGTTTTTCACAGGTACCAGGACAGGATTACCACGAGACCTACTCACCCACCGTCACGTATGAGAGCATTCGGCTAATGTCACTTTCCCCCTCTTGTTTTCCCGCTCTAAAACAAGGTGCCATTTAAGGTGCGTTCAGGCGGCTACCTTGGAAGCCTGGAGAGGGAGAGGGGTCGGTGTGCACTGACCCCTCTCGCTCTCCAGGCTTCAGGTTCCTTTTGACCTGCTCTTTGGGGCTGGTGCGGGGAAGCCCACCACCAGTCCCAAAGAGCAGGTCAGGGAGCAACGGAAAGGTGCAGGGAGAGGCTCCTGTCATAGCCGCGCGTCACCTCTCCAGCCGGGAGAGGGTCGCAGGGCTATGGCTTCTTTAGCCCTGCGAGTGCTCTCCCGGCTGCAGAGTTGACGCGCGGCTATAGAGGCTCCTGCCATAGCTGCGCGTCACCTCTCCAGCCGGGAGAGGGTCATGGGGGGCTGCTTTAGTCCCGCGCGTGCTCTCCCGGCTGGAGAGGTGACGCGTGGCTATAGAGGCTCCTGCCATAGCCGCGTGTCACCTCTCCAGCCGGGAGGGGGTCGCGGGGTGCTTCTTTAGCCCCGCCCGCGCATGCTCTCCCGGCTGGAGAGGTGACACGGGGCTGTAGAGGTTCCTGCCATAGCCGCGCATCACCTCTCCAGCCGGGAGAGGGTCGCGGGGCTATGGCGTCTTCGCTCCATAGGACGCACACACATTTCCCCTTCATTTTTGAAGGGGAAAAAGTGCGTCCTATAGAGCAAAAAATATGGTACTTGCAGATTAAGCTACATCGTGCAAGAGAGTGTATTCAGAAAGGACTCCTTTAGGTGTCCTACATGCCAGGAAATGAAATTCCTGCTGATCTGTTGTCTAAGGTTGTTAACAGAGAACAACCTAAGGTTTATGTACAGAGGTTGCAGTTGGGTTGAACCACAGGTACTACAGGTTACACGGAAAGGGGGAGGGTGTTAGGATATTTCCGTTCCACCTTAAAAAGGGGACAGGCTGTTGTGAGTCACAGCCTATGTATTTCCTGCTCACAGGAAGTTTCTGTTTGTCTATTGCTTTCGTTTCTCTCTATGTGCCCGAGACATCAACACAGGCAGTCATGTTTTCTTTGTTCTGACCAACACTGAATAAAGTTGTAAATAATGCTCTCCTGCGTGCATCTTTCGCTGTGCAAATTCTGCTGATAGAGCGTGCACCAGCTCTGGAATGTGGCAAGCTATTTCTGGAGCTCGTGTCACTAATTGAATGATACTGCATGTTTACGGGAGATCGATGGATCGTCCGGAATCGACGTGGGGTCATCATGGCCTTTTTCTCCCTGGCAGTATCCCAACAATGTCTAGGTCTTATCTTACGTCCTGACGCATAGACCTAGTCCGGGAACAGTGCCAGAGTGTGTTCTTGGAGTTGGTGACCTCTTGCTCCAAGATAAGAGTAGGAACAGGAATACCCTTTTATGGTCAGAAGTACAGGAACGAATATCCTTTTATGGTTAAGAATACCGGAGCAGGAACACATGTGATGTCAACCTGCGTGTATAGGCTGATGTGGTTGGATTCCTGGGGAAGGAGGGAGAGGGTGCCTGGAGGATATATATACTGCATGAAATTTCTCATTTCTTTGGACTTGCTGTGGACTCACCACACAAGTGCCTTCTGCTATCTGGAGAGCAGAATAAACTCTTTCTTTGAACCAACCTTGGTGTCATTTGACTTCCTTCCTCCTGTCCGGGAGCAACGCAGAGCCCACCAATCAGTAAAGTCTAATAAGGCTACACCATTGCCTCCTTTGGCGCTCTGCGCATTGGCGAAGTGGTTTGTGAGGGCCAACAAGATTCCGCTGCTTGGGGAAGTTTGAGAGACCTGACCTTGTCCAGATCCAATTTAGTCCTGCATGTCCGATGTTCCAAAACTGATCAGCAGGGAAAGGGGGCCCTTATTCGGCTCCGAGCAACTAGTCACAATGGGCCATGCCCAGTAAAGAGTACTAGACATTTCATGTACGTGAGACCAACCGTCTCAGGCCCATTCCTCATACATTTGGATGGCTCCTACCTTGCACGGCATCAGTTCATGCGCGCTATGCGAAGGGCGATTGCTGCCTGTGGTTTACCCCCAGCTGAATTCGCGGCCAACTCCTTTCGGATTGGGGCCACCAGCACAGCAATGCATTTGGGACTCTCAGCTGAATGGATGAAGGACTTGGGGCGGTGGAAGTCACTGGGGTCCTCTAGCTTGGAGGCAAGAGGGAACTCTGTGGGCCGTCCAGCCCACCCTGAGCTCAGGTAGTACCAGAAGCCGATGCATTGGGTGCCCCCAAGCAGCGGGTATATCCCCATCCGCAGTGCCGCTGCTTGACCTGACACCAGAGAGCCAGTGCTGGTGTCGGCAACCATGTAGTGCCATGGGGAAGGGAAGAGATGTGTTCCAGTTAGATCTTCTTCTGGATTGGAAACCCTGGGGGTCATCCAGTCCAACCTGCCGCAAGGCACCACTCACCCTCCGGTGTGCCCAGGGTGTGGTCGTCAAGCAGACCTTGTTCCAAGGTGCCACCCCGCCACGCCCACCTGGTGGGGCCAGCTCCTAGGAAAGGACAAGGGCTGGTGGGATCTGGAGCCGTTCCTTGACTCCCAGCACCCACCTGCAGGGTAGATGACCCTGGGTGTGCCATCCAGCTCTACAATGCTATCATTCTGTGACGTTGTAAAGCAGGACATGCTCAAAGCAGAGGGTGCTGGATTTTAGTGCTGCACAGGCTGCTGCCCCTGGGTGGGTTCAGACCCAGCAGGGAATTTGGTTTCCGTGTAACATGGCCACCCCATTTCTGGCACGACAAGATACACGAGGAGAAAACACTTTCCTGTCTCCTGTGGCGGCCAGTTCGTCCCTCTCGCTCTCCAGGCTTCAGCGAAAGCCTGCATTCGCCCCAGAGGACGCACACGCATTTCCCCTTCATTTTTGAAAGGGAAAAAGTGCGTCCTATAGGGCCAAAAATACGGTAGTTTTCACTTAGTCTTGGGTTTCTGGTGAATGTGCTTCATTTGCGGCTGGCTTCATTTCTTTTCCATTGGTTTGGCTTGTTTTTTGGACTTTTGCTTTATTGCTTCCTTTGAGAAGTTTTCTTGTTTTTGCATTCTGGTGGTAATACTTTTGAATGCTTTGGGGGTTTCTGGTGAATCTGCTTTGCTTGGGGTTGGTTGGCTTCTTTGTCAGTTTCCATTGATGTTGCTTTTACATGTTTCTTCTGCTTCTTTTCAATAGGTTCTTGCGTTTTTAGTGGTTGACTTCATTGTTGGAATGGTCATTAGACATTTCTGGTGGTTTTGCTTCATTTCTGGTGGTTTTCCTTTCTTGGGGGGATTATCAGATCTCATAAAAATTAATATACTCAAAGGTGCAAACCCCCAAAAACCTAGAAATGAAGCAATCTGTTATGTACTAACCTTGGATCCTAGAAAAATAGGCAAGTAGGATCCTAGAATGCAACAACTGATTGGTCTTTTCCTCCCGGCCATTCAGGCGCCAGGAGGGAAGCAGAATTAGCCAGTCAGCTTTCCCTAAGAAACCAGAGGCCTTTCTCTTGGGCATTGTCGGCCAATTGGTGTCAAAGAAAGACAGAACTTTTTTATGTATGCTACTACAGCAGCAAGAATACTCATTGCAAAGCATTGGAAGACTCAAGATCTACCCACCCTGGAAGAATGGCAGATGAAGGTGATAGACTATATGACATTGGCTGAAATGACCGGCAGAATCCGTGATCAGGGGAAAGAGACGGCGGATGAAGATTGGAAGAAATTTAAAATTTATCTCAAGAAATATTACAAAATTGATGAATGCTAAAATGTTGAGGTTTTTAGAAAGAAAATGAGATTACAGCGACAAAAGATTAAGTAAAAGAAAAGAATAAATAAGGGACAAATTTGATAAAACTAAGTTTAGGATTTGCTGAAATAATTTTGGAAATTGGGATGTAGAAAGGGGAGGTTTGGGGGAGTCAGAGAAGTGAGGTTTATGAAAAAAAGGATATGAAATTATACATGTTTGTTTGTTTCTTTATTTGTTTGTATTGTCTATAAAAAATTTTGTAAAACCAATAAAAAATATATTTTTTAAAAAAAACCAGAATTAGCCAGTCAGACGGGACTCATTGTGTAAAAAATGTATATAAAAGCCTGAGGTTGTTGGGGGGGGCAATAAAGAGCATGAAATACATACAGGACCCCAAGTATATCTCACAATCGTAATTTATATAAAAGAATCCATGAAACGAAAACCGCCCTAAAAGAAACAAATTCAACATAAGCCCAAAAACGAACCAGAAACAACAGAAACAAACCACATCCACCAAAGATGAGAAAACCAATGGAATAGAACCACAAGAAACCCACACAGTAAACATCTCAGGGAATGCCCCTTCCGATCGTCAGGAGAAGGGGGGGTTGCGGGATCACGACCCCTCCCACACTCGCTCTCGCGAGGCTGGCGCCAGCCTCGCGGGAGGCAGAGATTCCCCCAATTAGCATCCCCTGTGGCGCCAGCCAATCGGCTGGCGGCAGGGGCGGGCCTTAGAAAGGCCACTTAAGGTCGGGGCAGCCCTCGGCTTGCCCCTTTTCACCCTGGAGACGACGCAGTTTGATGGGTCGCCGTGAGGTTCGTCGTCTTCCAAACTTGCCGCTCCTCGTGGTTCGGATTTCAGCGCTCGGATCGCCGCGCCGGCAGCGCTCATCAGCTGATCGGATCTACCGCTCTTCAGCTGTGCACTAGATTGCCGTGCCGGCAGCATCCCAGCAGCTCGCAAGCAAGCGGCCGCTCATCAGCTGAGCTTCGGATAGCCAGCTACCGCTCGTCAGCTGCGCCCGGGATCGTCGTGCCGGCAGCCGATCAGCAGCTCGCCAGCAAGCGGCCGCTCATCAGCTGAGCTGCGGCAGCAAAAGGGAGCGCCTACAGCCTCTCAGCAGCCTGCCAGCAAGCGGCCGCCCATCAGCTGATCCTCCGGCAGCGGATCGGAGCGACGCGCCCCTGCCTGAATCTACCTCCGTGCTGGTCTCTCGGGTGCGAGCAGCCACCGCGCTCAAGGCTTACGAGCCGCGCCGCCGAAGCGCCACTGTCCGCATCTTCCCCACGAGCCATTGGCACATCGCTGGTGCCGCGCCGCTTTGTTTGACCCTCCCTGGACGGATCGCCATAGTGAGCAGCTGCAGCGCTCACTGAAGGTTACAAGGGGGAACGGGAGGCTATTGGGGAGCGTGGTGAGGGGTAGCGGCCACGAAGCCTCAGGGCCGGAGAGTCCTTTTGCGGGTACGCAGGGGGCTTTTGCAGCGACTGTTGCAGATTGCAGCGTCCTGGTTGCCTAGCCAACGGTCGCCATTTTGATTGAACCACGTGGCTTTAGAAGCGGCCATTTTAGTAGAGGCATCTCTAGTTGGGAGCGCATAGAGGTTTAGTGCTTCCCTTCTTACCTGGCTGAGAAGTCCCTCTTTAATTTAATTTAATTTGCCTCCGCCCACGTGGCCTGGTGGCGGCCTTTTTAAACTAGATCTGCTACCTAGCCTGGTTTGAGGAAAGCATTCGCAGTCATAGTGATTTAGCTGGTACTGAATTATATTTGAGGTTGTATAGGCTATAACCTAGCCAGTTTTTCCGGCCGCTTTCCCAGCATTTACAATTATTTATAATTATTTGGTGGTTGGCGCTAAATTAATTTGAGCTGATTTAGTATTTGATAGCCTTACGCATTGTATTTAAAAGGACATTTGGTGGTTTATAAGGCTATTCCCAAAGTGGTTGTCAATTGTACTGGTTGCTAATATATTAATACAGAATATCTTGCTTGGTTGACAAGGGCTACCTGACCCCATTGACCGCAATTCCTGCTGTGTTTCGTTGCTTATCCAGGCCGCCTCTGCCTGGAAATTCATTTAGCAGGTTAGACTGATAGTGATATAGCCCCAGTTACATAAATAATTATAAATAAGTAATCACATATATATATATACATAAATAAATAAATAAATAGAAAAACAAGTATAAATAAATAAATAATAAATAAATAAATAATAATAATAATAATAAAATAAATAAAATTAAATTAAAAAACAAGCAAACATATAAATAAACAAATAGGTAAACAATAAATAAATAAAATAGACACTCGATTTGCTTACTAACTTGACTTGACTTGCGCCCACCCCCCCGAGGCACTGCTTTCAGCTTGGTCATGGAGGGCAGCAGCAACCCCCAACAATCTCAGCGTGGCAACGCCCTAATGCCAACAGGCCCTTGTAACCCTCAGGCCTTGGCCCAGCTTTTTTCCGCGCTGCAATCATTCTACGCGCAGTGCAGGGCACCTATCACTCCCTCTCCGAACATTGTCGAGGTGTCACAAGATTGCATACCAGACACCCCCCCCAGTCAGCAGGGTCAGGATGGTCCCTCCACTAGTGCAGCTAACGTGGTTGAGCAGGCCCCCAGCAGGCCACGGACGCGCCTACAAGCTGCTAGAACTCAAAAATCTAAGTCAGGTCCACTGAAAGGCAAGGCACCAGCTAAAAAACCTAGGGCGAGCGGACAAAAGGCCAGGCCGGCGGTGGCCTCTACATCAGCCCCGCGCCAGGAGGTGATTGATGTTCCCAGTGTTTTCCAGGATAACCCTAGGCAACCAAGCACATCGGAGGAGTCATCTGCTGTCTTCAACGCGCTGGGACCAAAAGGACAACAATTGCTGGTTTGAACATGTGGGGCCCAATATTGAGAAGAAAGCCGCTCAACAGCCAAAATCTGGTAAGGTGGAGACCCAACGCCGTAGGCAGTGCTGGGACTTCAACAAGGGTACCTGTCAGCTCGTTACTTGAAAGTACTTGCACGAATGCGATAGGTGCCTAGGCAGCCACCCAGCAGTCAACTGCTTCAAAGGGAGGCAGCAGCCCTTTCGGGGAGGCAGGGGTCACCTCTCCCGGGGAAACAGGGGTGGCCCCGCCGGACCTGCAGCCCCCTCCCAAGGGCCAACTGGGGCTCGTTACTAACATCTCCCTAGGCCTTGCGTGCTCTCCGATAAAATTGGAGCCCTTGAGAGCATTGTTAAAGTTCTATCCAAATAGACGTGCAGCCCACCTACTGGATGAAGGGTTTTCTGAAGGTTTTAGAATTCCGGTTGCCTTCACACCCAATTCCAGTTGCCCCCCTAACCAGAAATCAGTATTAGAAAGGCCCGACATCGCGTTTAAAAAGATACAGAAGGAGATTACAGCCGGCAGGGTGGCCGGTCCATTCGCAACTCCGCCTATCGAAGGGCTTCATATCTCCCCCCTTGGTATTGTCCCAAAGAAGGCCCCCGGTGAATTTAGAATGATACACAACCTGTCCTATCCCAAAGGATCCTCGGTTAATGACGCCATTCCCCAAGAGATGTGCACGGTGAAGTATTCGTCTTTCGATCAAGCTGTGCGGTTGGTGCGGAGCTTTGGCAGGGGCGCCTTTTTGGCAAAATGCGACATCGAGTCAGCATTTTGCCTACTCCCGGTTCATCCGGAAGACTACCGCTGGTTGGGTTTCAAATTCCAGGGAGCTTACTTCATTGACAAAGCTATGCCCATGGGTTGTTCTGTTGCCTGTGCTGCGTTCGAGACCTTCAGCACATTCTTGGAATGGGCCCTAAAGTTTAGAACTGGCTCTCTGGGGGTGGGTCATTATCTCGATGATTTTATTTTGGTGGCAAGTGACGCTGGGGAGTGCAGGTCCCTCCTCCTGGCCTTCGAGTCCTTAGCTAGGGAACTGGGTGTCCCTCTGGCAAGCGAGAAGACCGAGGGCCCGGTCACTACCATGACCTACCTGGGCATTGAACTTGACACCGTTGCCCAAACCTCGCGATTACCGGCTAAAAAATTGGTTGCCTTAAGAGAGCTTATCGGCCAAATACTGCCCCTAAAGAAGGTCACCTTGAGGCAAATTCAATCCCTCCTGGGGCACCTCAACTTCGCCTGCCGTGTAATTTCCCCCGGTCGTCCGTTCTGTGGCCGCCTAGCAAAGCTGTCCACGGGCTTACGGTCACCCCATCATAGGGTACGCTTATCCAAGGCAGTAAAGGCGGACCTCCTTGTTTGGTTGCAATTCCTGGATGGTTTCAACGGCATATCGCTTTGGCAGGATAGTTTGGTGCTGCAGTCTGATTTCCAAGTACATTCGGATGCGGCCGGGTCCTTAGGTTTTGGGGTCTACTTCAGGGGCCAGTGGTGTGCCCAGCACTGGCCTCCCTCCTGGCAAGGTAAACCAATACTACGTGACTTGACATTCTTAGAATTCTTTCCCATCGTGGTTGCAATTCACTTATGGGAAGACCAGTTCAAGAACCATAGGGTCTGTTTCTGGACGGACAATCTAGCGGTCGTGTCAGTTTTGAATAAACAATTGTCACGCTCACCCAGAGTAGCGTCCCTTTTACGGTACTTTGTCCTCTCCTGCCTGCGGTTGAACCTTCACGCTTCAGCCCAGTTCGTCCCTGGTATTGATAATAACATCGCGGATGCTCTATCTCGTTTCCAGATGGAACGCTTTCGCTCATTGGCGCTGGATGCGTAGCAGCAGCCTCAACCATTCCCGGAGCACCTCTGGAATATTGGCAACAAGAAGCAATAAAGGAGTATTGTCTGCGCTAGCGCCTTCTACCCTGAGATCGTATAATAAGGCGTGGCTAGACTTCACATCCTTCCGCATCAAAAAGGGACGGTCCAAGCCAGGCAGGCCACCGTCCAAGTCTGAAGTCATAGAGTACTTGGTCCACCTTAGAGATCTTGGCCGGGCCCCCAAAACCCTCAATATTCATTCAGCAGCTATATCCTTCTTTTCTAAAACTTTATTTTCTGTGGATCCCTGTTCGCATTTCGTTGTGTGTAAGATGCTTGAGGGCTGGCGCAGGTCCAGGCCTCACGGCCGGGACAGGAGAAGGCCAATAACTTTAGATATACTCACCCAAATCCGTAGGAAGCTGAGGGCCCTGTGTTGGTCAAGATATGAAGCCAGATTATTTTCAGCAGCGTTTTCTTTCGCATTTTTTGGCGCCCTACGCATAGGCGAAGTGGTTTGTGAGGACCGCGCAGCGTCCAGGGGGCTACTACTTGAGGACGTAACTGTGGGCAGTGCGCATGTAATGTTAAGAATCCGTAGTTCGAAGACTGATCAGCTTGGCAAGGGAGCCTTGGTTCGCCTCCAGGCGACTCAAAAGGCGGGCCCTTGCCCTGTAAAGGATGCTAGAAAATACCTGTGTGTAAGACCAGAATCTAGTGGCCCCTTTTTCTTGCATTCCGACGGTTCCTCCCTCTCAAAGCAGCAGTTCACGAGGGTCATGCGCAAAGCAATTGCCGCCATCGGGCTTCCCCAAGAGGAGTACGCCGCGCACTCCTTTTGCATTGGGGCGGTGACCACCGCCACCCATATGGGCTTACCGGCTGAAAGAATTATGGACATGGGGCGCTGGAAATCCAACGCATTCCAGGGTTATATACGGTAGACCTTCTAAATTCCCCTCAGCTTTCCCCCCGGGCACTCCTCCTGATCCGGTTCTCCGATTCTCTCTTTTCAGGTACTGGTGTGGTTCGACTGTGGATCCTCGGCCACAGCATCGTATATTGGGCAAAGCGGCGCGCCGAACAAAGGGGCTGGGTTAAAGAGCTACGGCTACCCAGCTGGGTCAAACTATCATGGATCACTAGGAGGGGTATGCGTTGGGAAGAGTTTTTCCCAGTTGTATCCAAAAAAATCGCTGCCGAGGGCCCACCCAGTGCCTTGGTCGTCCAGCTGGGCGAGAACGACTTGGCGTATAGGAAAGGGGTGAACTTGATGTGGAACATTATCAATGACTTGGAATTGTTGAGGGCATCCCATGAAAACATTACAATAATTTGGTCATCTTTGCTGGAAAGGCAATGTTGGCGGGATGCAGAGAAACCCGTGGCTGTGAATAAAGCTAGAAGGATTGTGGAGCGCACGGTGGCACGTAGAGTGGCCGCATGGGGCGGTCGGGTCATTCAGCACCCATGCATACGGTTTGACAAGGAAATGCTTTATCGCTGGGATGGCGTGCATCTATCTGATGCGGGAAATGATATTTGGTTGGCTGATATTTTTCAAGGTGTTAGGGATTGGTTACAGGTCTGAGGGTATTGGCGGCGAGCCGGCTTGAGGCTCGGTGGCGGTAGGCATTGGCCGGGGTATTGTCATGCAGATGAGGTTGGGGGGGGAGGAACGCCATCACCCCCCCCCCCAATGCTTGAAGGGTAGTTCGTTAAAGGACTCCGAGGGGCGACGCCTCGTCCGAAACCTACGGAGGCTAGGGCCTAAAGCGCGCCCCCGAGCGGTAACCCCTCGGGGAGCGCCTAGGGATACGCATCTCAGGTGGCTCCCCCTGTTGGTGTTTAACCCTTCCCGGTCAGACCGGATAGTCGGTTAGGGGCCAATGCCTAAAGCCAATACCCTTCATTTCCTGTAATCAATAAAGTTGTGGCCATTTTCGCCCATTAACCTAAAACGCTGTGTCCGTTGTCTTTATTTATTCCACCTGTGGGGGGGGAGGGAATAGCCACGCAATGCCCCTTCCGATCGTCAGGAGGAGGGGGGGTTGCGGGATCACGACCCCGCCCACACTCGCTCTCGCGAGGCTGGCGACAGCCTCGCGGGAGACAGGGATTCCCCCAATTAGCATCCCCTGTGGCGCCAGCCAATCGGCTGGCGGCAGGGGCGGGCCTTAGAAAGGCCACTTAAGGTCGGGGCAGCCCTCGGCTTGCCCCTTTTCACCCTGGAGACGACGCGATTCTTAATACCGTATTTTTTGCCCTATAGGATGCACTTTTTCCCCTCCAAAAATGAAGGGGAAATGTGTGTGCGTCCTATGGGGCGAATGCAGGCTTTCGCTGAAGCCTGGAGAGCGAGAGGGGGTCGGTGCGCGCCGACCCCTCTCGCTCTCCAGACTTCAGGAGAGCCCCAGCGCCAGCCCCACAAGGTCGGGGGACAGAGGGAGGCGGAACGCCGCCATCCTGCTGTCTCCCGAAGTGGTTTGGAGGCTGACAGCGGGGAGACCCCGCCGCCAGCCCCGCAAGCTCCGGGGACAGCGGGGAGGCGCAGCGCGTCATCCCGCTGTCCCCGGACCTGATCTGAAGGCGGGCAGCGGGGAGAAGAGCGCTTCTCCCTGCTGCCGGCCCCACAAGCGCCTGGGGGGAAAATAATTCCCCCCCCTTTATTTCCCCCCCAAAAAAACTTGATGCGTCCTATGGGCCGGTGCGTCCTATGGGGCGAAAAATACGGTAAATATAATTTCTTATATCTACCTTGCAACTATTACTCGAATGCTGCAACTGAATTTAAACTACTATATTTATTTTTCAGATATTCTTTGAAAACCTTCCATTTTGAAACAAATTCCTGTTTTGATTTATTCTTTATTTTTTCTGATAAACCATCTAATTCGGCATATTCTGTCAGCTTTTGAATCCAATCTTGTATAGAGAGGATTTCATTACTCTTCCATTTTGCTGCGATCAAAACTCTTGCTGCTGCTGTCACATATAAAAAGATACCCTTCCTCTTTTGTGGAATATCTAAATCTGTTATTCCCAGGAGGTAGGCCTCTGTTTTTTTATTGAAAGAGATCTTTATCATTTTTTTGCAGTTCTGCATGTATACTCTCCCAGAATACCTGTATTTTCCTACATATCCACCACATATGGTAGAATGTTCCTGAGTCCCCGCATTGCCAACAATTACTTGACACATTTTTATACATTTTTGAAAGTTTCCATGGTGTTAGAATACCATCGATGTTGCATTTTTTGAAAGTTCTCTCTAATCGTGTAACAATTTGTGAATTTCCAATTGATCTTCCATAAATTTTCCCATTGTGCCATGGTTATTGAATGGCCAAAATTCTGGGACCACCTCACCATTGCCACTGTTACCTCCTCCTCCTTGACTGTCCAGTCAAGGAGGAGTCGATAAGTTTTGGAAAGAGTTTTTCTTTTAGAATTTACCAGATCAGATTCGAATCGGGAAATTTCTGTTGAGAACCCCTTTTGTTTGTCAGATTTAAATTTTTCAAATAACTGATGGTATTGAAACCAGTCTGAGATGTGTTCTCTTATTTCCTCAAAGTTTTTAAATTTTATTTGGTAATCTCCATTTTTTAGAAGTGTTTTATATGTTGGCCAGCATTCCTGGGTTTTTTCCCCGTTTTACTGCTATGGCTTCTATTGGAGAAGTCCACCACGGGACTTTAGGCTCCATCAGGTCTTTATATTTTTCCCATACAGCAAAGAGTGACTTTCTTATTATATGGTTGGTAATTTTTTTTATGAATTTTCGCTTTTCCATATATCAGGTAGGCGTGCCATCCCCAACAGTTGTCAAAACCTTCCAGGAGGTCCGAATCCTGCAACGTGCACCAATCTTTTAGCCAGGTGAAACAGGCTGCCTCGTAGTAAAGTTTTAGGTCGGGTAGAGAAAAGCCTCCTCTCTCTTTTATGTCTATTAAGATCAGGTGTTTAATCCTAGGTTTCTTCCCTTCCCACAGGAATTTGGAAATTTCTCTTTGCCATATCTTGAGACAACCTGCTTCACCCAGTATTGGAATCATTTGAAATAAAAAGATGAATTTTGGAAGCACATTCATCTTTATAATGGAAATCCTACCCAGAAATGTTAATTTTAGTTTACTCCAGGTTACAAAGTTTTTTCTAATCTCTAACCAAGTTTTGGTGTAATTATCCTGAAATAAGTTTATGTTCTTGGGGGTGATCCAAATACCCAAGTGTCAGAGCCGCTTCCAGGTCCCAGCTCACAGAGGACCACGCTAGCCGGCAGTATTGTACAAACTTCTTTATTGAGTTACAGTTTCCATTTTCAAGCCGCAGCGCGCAGCTCTACGTCTTAGAAGCTAGACCGGCAAAGCTCCGTCTGAGTCTCCGCCTCCTGTACACCAACTTAATACTCTAGCCTTACTCCACCTCTTCCGTCTTTCCTTTCTCCTCTGGGTCCCTCTACCCCCCGTGGTCTCTTCCTTCCTGGACTCTTCTGACGCTGACCCCCCCCGACTCTTCTCCCTCCTTGCGGCGGGCTTTAGGACCTGGCTCCCTGTCCGGGCTGCTTACTGTGCCGCCTTCCTGTGCATTTGAACTTGGCGCGCGCGCGCAGCCTTCAACCTTCCTCTTGACTGTTTCCTTGCTCCCCGATGGAGGTGTGGCCAATCCTAACTCCTGCCCTCCCGCTTGCGGCGAGCCGCCAGATCCCGATACCTGGGACCCCTCCCCCCTACTGCGCTCTGGTGGGGAAGCTGGTCCCGATTTCCAACTGCTGCTCTCTGAGTCCCCTCTGGTCCCTTCTACCTGGGGTGTCCCCCTAGGCGCCCCCCTTGCTCTGACCACTGGCGCCCCTTTCTGTGAATCTTCCGACTCACTGGAAAGACTTGGAGATCTCGGGCCGCTGTCATCGCTCATTTTACCTTCGGATTCCTCCCCCTCGCTCTCTGTTTCCTCCCTTTCCTGTGCCTCTGCTCCTGAACCCCTGACATCCATCCCCCCTCGAAGCCCCCCCTTCCCCCTCCCCTCCTTCAGGCGTGGGTGCTGGGTGCTCCGTTGATATGGGGGTGAGTGCCGGATACAGTTCATTCCCCGTGGCGTACATCCAACTGGATAAGTCCGGCTCTTCCTCCTTGCACTCGCCGACATCGATCTCCTCTGCTTCCATCTCTGTGCCGCCGTGCTCGAACCCAAGGTCCTCCCCGAACACGTCCATGTCCGTCTCTCCCTCGGTCCCTTCTGGGGACGTTGCTCGCCCGGGACCCTCCAGCCACTTCCTGTGCCACTGCTCCTCTGGTCGGTCATCCCACCAATACGAGGGTTCTGAGGCAGATCCCGAGGGTGACCCCTCCGGGGAACGTGTGTTCAGTGTCGGTTCCTCGTCCGAGTCGAACCCCTGGAACGTGCTGGCTGAAAGCGTGGGTGTGAAAAGCCAGTCGTCGAAAAACTCGGCTGGCATGGGCCTGTGTGGGAAGAGGGCATGAAACTCGTCTTTTAGCAGAGGTTTTTCCAAAGCGTAGCCCGGCACCCAGCTGTTGGCACTGACTGGGGTGCCTTCTCTGGCGAGAAGGTATTCCACTCCGTCTTCCCCCCATCTTGAGTCTAAAATCTCTGTGACCTCGTTGATGGGCTCCCCCTCTGGTGACCCCCCCTGCTGTTGATATAGCAGAGTCCTCTGCACAACGGAATGACGAACAGTACGTGCCACATGCTTAAAGTTGCTTTATTTTCAGTTTATTGTTGAGAAATTACAAACATGCATCTTGCCTCTGCTGGAGCAGAGAAGCAACCATCCTTCTCCTCGGAATGAAGAACACCGAGAGAAACAGTGAATAACAGGAAACCAGTGTACGTCACATCCAGCTTCCCATTCCCGTGGGAAAACCCAACAGTACTCTGACTGTGGAATGTAAACATTGTCTTGTGACAAGCACTTCGCTGCACAGTGAAGAGAACAGAAACCAACATCCTCCCCCTTTCCGTGAACATCACTGGGCAGCGTGTTCGTACAGTATCAGTACAAACCCAACTTCTGTACATAGGTACAGTGTTGATCCCTTGATACAATCTTGGACAATACATCAGCAGGAATTTCATTACCTGGCATATAGGACACCGTTACGAGTCCCTTCTGAATATGTTCCCTAGCATGTTGCACCTTCAACTGCAAGTGCTTCGTGCTTTGCTTACAACCTTCCGAATTCAGCAAAGCTAAACATGCTTTGTTGTCCTGGTAAACCTGGATTGGACATTTGACAGGAATTTTCATGTCTTTGCACAATTGTAACAACCATTCACAATCCTTAAGTGAATAAGACAGTGCATTCAATTCAGCTTCACAAGTACTTAAGCTAATTGTTGTTTGCTTCTTGCATGACCAATCAAATAGACCCTGATTGTACATGTAGCAAACTCCAGACGTACTTTTCCTGTCTGCAGTGTCACTTCCAAAACTTGCATCTGCAAAGATTTCAAGACCACCAGACTTCTGATTGTTAAATCTTAGTCTGTAATGCATAGTGCCTTTCAAATAGCGTGCTATGCGTTTCAGAGCTTTCCAATCCTTAACAGTAGGATTGTTGACTTGTCTGCTTAGCAAATTACAGCTAACAGCAATGTCAGGTCTTGAACATCTGGCAATGAAGTTTAGCTTACCTAGCACACTTCTGTACAGTGTAGTGTCAGAAAATGCTTCTTCAGTGTCTTCTACCTGATAACCTGTTGTCATCGGTGTGTCTACAGGGTTAGCATCCATCAGGTTCAGTTTGCTTAACACATCAGCAATTTTCCGTGACTGGTGTACTAGAATGTTACCACTTTGATCTTTCTCTATTTCCAGAGATAGGTAGTTGTTTACCTCACCAAGATCTTTCATGTCAAAGTGCTCTTTCAGTTGAGCTAGGGCGTTATTATACATTGTGACATCTTTCCAAAAGAATAAAATATCATCAACATAAAACAAACAATACAGCTTCTTTTGCCCTTCCTCTTTGACAAATACACATGGATCAGATTTCCCTTGTTGAAAACCTAGAGAAAACAATGCTTCAGTGAGTTTTGTGTGCCAACACCGTGCACTTTGTTTGAGACCATAAAGGGACTTTTTCAGAGCACAAACAAATCCCTGTTTTACCTGTACGCCATCAGGTGGAAGCATATAAAGTGATTCACCTAGAGATCCGTACAAAAACGCTGTATTCACATCGTGGTGACTAATGTGTAGATTCTCCTCTGCAGCTAGCTTGAGCATAAGCCTTATGCTCTCATACCTCACCGTGGGTGAGTAGGTCTCGTGATAGTCTTCACCTGGTACCTGTGCAAAAACTCTGGCTACCAATCTGGCTTTGTGTCTGACTATCTTGCCATTTTGATCAGTCTTCGCTTTGAAGACCCATTTGCTTCCAAGTAGTTTCATTCCTGGAACTACTGGAACTAGCTCCCAAGTTTTGTTCTTTTCTAAGGAATCAAGCTCAGCCTTCATTGCGTTTAACCATGGCTCAGCTTCCTTAGAATCCAAATCCTGGATTTCTTGGAAACTTGAAGGTTCAAATACCTTCTTGGAGCTTTTAACAGCTGCTACTGCTGTTTTAGCAAATTCATCAGCAAATCTCTTTGGAGGTCTGCCTTTTGTGGCTCTTTGTGACCTACGAATTAGCCTTTGGTCTTCAACACTCTCCTCTTCCTTCTTAGGAGAAAAGTGACCTATTGTGAACAATGGTTCTTCCAATTCCTGATCAGAGCTTTCAGAGGGTTGCATAGAGGCTTTCGCACTCTTGAAATCCTCTGAAGTATCCGATTCAGTTTCAGACTCAGAATCAGAACCTTCATCAGTGGGTGTGGGTTGTTGTTGCTTATCCTCAGTCTCATCACTGTCATCAGGATAACATTGAAAAATTCCCACATTCTCCCCCCACTTTGCATTGTACTCAACACTTCTTGTGAGCCTAATTGTCTTAGAGTCAGTCATCATTATTCTGTAAGAACCTTTCTGATAACCTAGAAAGATACCATGCAATCCACGTTTGCCTAATTTGGAGCTTTGTGGTGAATGAATCCACATATCAGAACCAAATATTCTCATGTGTTTGATGTATGGTTTCTTGCCAAACATCTTCTCATACGGGGTACAACCAATCGCTGAAGATAACCTGCGATTGTAACTGTAAATAAAACACGAGAGAGCTTCGGCCCAATAACTCTCTGGAAGATTGGCATCATGCAGCAAGGTTTTTAACCCTTGAAGCAATGTTTGATTTGCCCTTTCGCAAAGTCCATTCTGCCATGGCGAGCGAGGACTGGACAAATCGTGTTGAATTCCTTTCTCAGTCAGAAAAGCTTCAAACTGCTGAGAAGTGAATTCTCCCCCGCGATCTGTGAAAAGAATTTTTATCTTCTTACCATGCACATTTTCCAACCAAGCACAGAATTCCTTGAACCTTGGAAAAGCCTCTGATTTCTGCTTGAGATTGTACACATAAATATACCTGGAAAATGCATCAATGAGAACCATGAAAAACCTATTGTCATCCAAAGAGGGCGATAGTGGACCAACTAAATCAGCATGAACAATCTGGTATGGTTCTGTAGCTTGCCTACTAGACACCTTACCTTTCGCAGCCATTTTCACCTTGTTTGCTGCGCATGCTTTGCACTTCATGTGGTACCTGCAGGGCTTAATAGTCATACCTTCAACCAAGGTAGGCATTTTAGATACTGCCTCAAAATGCAAATGACCAAATTTCCTGTGAAAATCATGAATACATCCTGCATGCAAACTTTTGTTAGAACCTGCAATGCAACAAGTATCATTCTGCACAACATCATCATAATACAAAACAAACAAACGATCAACACATTCAGCATGCAATACATAATCGTCTTTCTTTGTGATGGTGCATTTCTTGTTCTTGAAGGAAACGTCAATGTTCCGTTCATTCAGCTGCATCACACTTAGAAGATTGTGTGTGGCATCTGGAACATAAAGTACATCCTGTATCGATAAGTCCAAACTGTGAAGAACAACAGTTCCGTAGCCTTGACTGGGAATCGTGTGGTCATCCGCCTGGTGAATCGCACCTTCCTGCGGTGTAAAAGACACGAACAGTCTCTTGTCGTTGCACATGTGGTGGGTAGCTGCTGAATCAACAACGAAGAAAGATCTAGACGTCTTCTGGACCTTTGCAACCTTTGGAGTGAAGCGTGAGACCATTGCCTTGTGCTGCGTTGTCCTTGAGACCGGGCCTTTGCCTTTGCTTTGGCCTTTTCCACGCGATGAGCTTCCGCTGCGCTGCTCTGTTTTGGCCCTGGGATATCTGCATTCCCTCTTCATATGGCCTAGACGTCCACACGAGTAGCATTTCACTGCCTTCAAAGCTTTGGCGCCCTCTGGTGGTTCCACTGCACTCTGGGATGACGTCTGTGAAGACTCCCCCTTACCCATGCAGCTAGCACCCCGGCGATCTGCTTCATTCTGGATCACGGCAGTAACATAGGCTACTGTGAGCTGAGCAGTTGGTTGAACAGCAATCTGAGTGGCAACGGACTCCCAACTTGGTCCCAAAGAATGTAGTATCATGAAGGAATACACAGCCTCTGGAAAATTGAGTCCTCTCTGTTGCAGCTCGTGTCTCAGATTTTGCATCTCCATCAGATGTTTACGCACATCTCCACCTTCAGCAAGAGCCATACCATGCAGCTTGGCATAGTAGTACATTGAGGAACCAGCTTCTGTCCTCAAGTGAGCCTCTCTTAAAGAGTCCCAAATTTCTCTGGCTGTGGTCTTTCCACGCAACAGACAGAGCTCTTCTGGGGATACTATCAACGTAAGCGTTCCCCGTGCTTTGGAATCCTTAGCATTCCATTCAGCTGTAATTGGAGCTGGGGGGTTGTCTGTAATAACATTAAACAGACCTTCTTTCCGCAGAATTGCCTCTGCATAAAGTACCCACTCTGTGTAATTTTTCTTATTGAGCTTTGGAATCCCAAAAGCTTCAGCCAGCTTTGCATCAGCCATCACTGCTGCTTTATAACAAGCTGTGTCACAGTACTGCAGCTTTTTCCAAAAGCACTTTTAAAAAGTACTTTCGTTTTCCCCAGCCATTGCCTGTTTCGCGGCAACACGGCTTTAAAAGTTCAAAGTCCAGCCATAAACTGGCAGGCTTCCCGGAGCATGAGCACATACCTTCATCAATCAAACTTGACGCGCAGAGCAGATAACGCGATCCGTTCCTCTGTACCTCTGCCGGCATTCCGCAGCTTGATTTACGTCTTTCTGGGCCCATAACCAAAATGTTGATATAGCAGAGTCCTGTGCACAACGGAATGACGAACAGTACGTGCCACATGCTTAAAGTTGCTTTATTTTCAGTTTATTGTTGAGAAATTACAAACATGCATCTTGCCTCTGCTGGAGCAGAGAAGCAACCATCCTTCTCCTCGGAATGAAGAACACCGAGAGAAACAGTGAATAACAGGAAACCAGTGTACGTCACATCCAGCTTCCCATTCCCGTGGGAAAACCCAACAGTACTCTGACTGTGGAATGTAAACATTGTCTTGTGACAAGCACTTCGCTGCACAGTGAAGAGAACAGAAACCAACACCTGCGTGGTCCTTTCCCTGAGCGGGCTTGGTGCCGTCCCTGGCTCCTGAAATCTGTGCGGTGCCTTGTAGGGAGTGAGCACTGATCTATGGAAAACCGGATGCATCCTGGATCCCTCCGGAAGTGTCAGCCGGAAAGCCACCAGGTTGACCTGTGCCTCGACTTGGTAGGGCCCTAGCTGCTTATGGCCGAGCTTCTTTTTCGCTAACGATCTGGCCGGCACTGCCTGGGCTGCCAACCAAACCCAGTCTCCCACCTGTATTTCTTCCCCAACCCTCCTGTGTCTGTCAGCCTGCAGTTTGTATGCGTGCTTAGCTAGCTCTAACTGCCTTCGAAGCTGTTCGTGGACCTCCTGCAACTCTGACGCGAAGGCGTCCGCTGTCTGTGGCTCCCCCTCCCCCACTCTCTCTAATCCTGGGAAGGTTCTGGGATGCCTCCCATTGTTGGCGAAGAACGGCGTCACCCCCGTGGACACGTGCTTCGTGTTGTTGTAGACGAACTCGGCGAGTGGCAGGTAGTCCACCCACGTTGCAGGCTGCTGATTTGCGTAACATCTCAGGTACTGCTGCATGATGGCATTGACCCGCTCCGCTTGCCCGTTGGTCTGCGGGTGTCTCGCCGACGCTAGGTTGATCTTGACGTTCAGGATGCCCATCAGCTTCTGCCAGAAGTTCGAGATGAACTGCCGCCCCCGGTCGGACAGTATAGACCGTGGCAGACCGTGAACCTTGAACACGTGATCTATGAACAGTTTGGCTGTCTGTTCCGCCGTGGCCACCTTCGCACACGGAATGAAATGTGCCATTTTGGTTAACAAGTCCACCACCACTAGCACTGCTGTCTTGCCCCTCGAGCTGGGCAGATCCGTGACAAAGTCCAGGGCCACTCTCTCCCACGGTTCGAGCGGAGTTTGCAGCGGTTCCAGCAGTCCCGCCGGCGGTTTGTGCACTGGCTTAGCCCTCTGGCAGGTGTCGCACCTCGCGACGTAATCCGCGACTTCCCCCCGCATCTTGGGCCACCAGAAGTCTCTGGCGACTAATTCTATCGTCTTCTCTGTGCCAAAGTGCCCGGCGGTGGGTGCGTCGTGCAACTGCTGCAGTACCTTAGCGCGGAGTTCGTCTCCCGGCACGTAGAGGGCCCCTTTGCGCATGAGCAACCCTTCGCGTATCTGGAACTCGCCGCCCTTCGCCGTGCCCCTGTGCACCTCCTCCATCTTCGCTCGTGCGAAAGAGTCGTCCTGCAGCGCGCGACATACCGCATCCAGGTCGACGGTTGCCGAAGCGCACGCCCACGTTTCTGGTGCGAAAATGTGCTTGGCCGCCGCTGGCGTTGCCTCCTCTAGGTATTGCGGCTTCCTGGACAGTGCATCCGCCATGATGTTGGTGTCACCTGGGACGTACTCTATCCTGAAGTTGAAGTCCGCAAAGAACTCCGCCCAACGTAAGTGCCTCTGGTTCAGGAACCTCGCCGTGCGCCAGTACTCCAGATTCTTATGGTCCGTGCGGACCTGCACTGTCTGTTTGGCTCCGATCAGGAAGTGCCTCCACGCCTTGAATGCTGCATGAATGGCAAGCAACTCCCTGTCCCAGATGGTGTAGTTCTGCTCCGAATTGCTGAGCTTCCTGGAGTAGAAGGCGCACGGCCTCCAATCCCCATGTGGATCTTGCTGCAACAGGACTGCTCCCACGGCCCTGTCTGAGGCGTCTGTCTCAACCCTCATCGGTTTGCTAGGATTTACATGCAGCAGCTGCTCTTCGGACGAGAAGAGACGCTTGAGTTTCTGAAAGGACTGCTCCGCCTGCTCCGTCCAGATGAACTTCTTCTTCTTGGAGCTGAGCGTGTCGGTAATGGCCGCCGTCTGCATCGCGAACCCCTTGATGAACTTTCGATAGAAGTTAGCAAAGCCGACAAACCGCTGGACCTCCTTCCGGTTGCGCGGGCTCTTCCAGTCCAACACTGCGCGAACCTTGGCGCTGTCCATGGCGAGCCCCTTGTCTGACAATTTGTAGCCCAGGAAATCCACCTCCGTCATGTCGAACTGACACTTCTCCAGCTTGGCGTACAGTCTATGCTCCTGTAGCCTTTGCAGAACTTCCTTGACGTCTCTGTCGTGAACCTCCTGCGATTCTGAAAATATCAGGATGTCGTCCAGGAAGCAGACACACTTCTTATAGAGGAGCCCCGCTAACACGTGATGCATGAAAGCTTGAAAACAGTGGGAGCCATTTTGTAATCCAAAGGGCATAACTCTGTATTCGTAGGTGCCCAGGGGCATGAACATGGCCGTCTTCCACTCGTCGCCCTCCCGTATGCGAATAAGATCCAACTTGGTGAACACGCGTCCTTTGCGCACCGTCGCGAGGAGGTCGTCGATCTTGGGCATGGGGAAAGCCGTGGGCTTGGTTTTCGAGTTCAAAATGCGATAGTCCACCACCAGCCTTTTTGGGGGCGTGTCCTTCTTCTTCACAAAGAATACGGGACTGCCCCCCACTGCCTGGGACTCCCGGATGAACCCGCGCTTCAAATTATGATCTATGAACTCCCTGAGTTCCTGTAGTTCATCTTCAGACATGGAATACAGGTTCCCTGTCGGCAGCGTCGCCCCTGGCAGAAGGTCAATCTTGCAGTCATAGGGCCTGTGTGGAGGTAGCTTGTCCGCTTCCTTCTCGCAGAAAACCTCCAAAAATTCTGCATACTTGTGGGGCACTGCTTGCAGCGTGCCCAATTGCAGCTGTGTGTCCTCTTCTTCCCCCTCCAGTCTGGGTAGGATGCAGTGTTCTGCACAGTAAGAGGAGCCGAAAGTTAGTTGCCGCTGGTACCAAGCCAACGTCGGACTGTGCCTGTCCAGCCAACTCATGCCCAATACTACAGGCGTGTCCGACAGTTGGGTGACATTAAAGCTGATGACTTCCCTGTGATTTCCAATTTGCATCACCATCGGTGGCGTTTGCTTCACCACTTGCCCCCCTAGCAATTCTCTGCCATCCACCGTGACAACCTTCAGGGGCAGCGTGGCTGGCAGTAGCGTTATCTTGTGCTGCTCGATGAAATCCTGCCCTATAAAATCCGCGTTGCTACCAGAGTCAATGGTAATTGGCACTTCCATTGTAAGTCCGTTGGGTAGCTGAAGCGATGCGGTGAGCTGCACTACTGGTGTGGGCGGGAGGGGGTCTGTGGGCTGCAACATCCCTGGGGACTGCTTCACTGACTCGTCTGGCTGGGCCCCAGTGCCTCTGTTTCCAGCCAGACTCCGTCGTTTCCCTGCTGTGGTTCTCTCTGCTGAGTTGCTTCTGTTACCGTCGCGGAGGCTGCAGTGTGCTTGTGGAGCCTCTGGGGACACTCTTTCGCCATGTGCTGAGGACTGTCACAGAGGTAGCACTTCCTGTTCCCTCTAGGAGGCTTCGCCTTGACTGCTCCCGGTGCTAGGGCTCTGGTTGCTGACTGAGCCCTGGCACCTCCAACCTCCATAGGTTCCCCTCCTCCTCCTGGCGGAGGCGTGGAGAGCGCACGCGCTGCATCCCTGGGAAAGAAGGAAGGCGCTCTCGCCGACTCGCGTCCTCCACGCCCTTCATCTCTGCTCCATGGACGTTCTTCTAGACGCACTCCAATCGCCAGCGCCCTCTGAACGATCTCCTGAGTGCTCCGGGGCCTCTCCCCCCTCGCAATTTCGTCTTTTACCGCACTGTTCAACCCTTCCCAGAACAGGTCTCTGACTGGAGCTGAATCCTTGTCCCATTCCAGAGCACTGACCAGTGCAAAAAAGCGGGAATGATACTGCCTCACACTGGCCCTCCCTTGTTTCAGCCCATGTATCTCTTTTCTGGCGATATCAACGTCTATATTTGATAGAAAACACGAATCCATCGCTTTAATGAAGGCATCCGCACTTCGGAGCGCCGGATCCTTATCTCTCCATAGATTGCGCAGCCACGCTTTAGCGTCTCCATGCAGATGGGATAAAATAAACCCCACCTTCTCTTGCTCATCTCTAAAGTCTTTATCCAGCAGTTGCAGCGCAAACTGCACATCTGCTCGGAAGTTGGGGTACTGCTGTAAATTCCCATCGAAATGAGATACAAGGCTGCCTCCTCTTCTCCCCAGCCCAATTCCCTCCGATTTGGGTCCCGGTTGCCCCTGCTTAGTAAGCACTTCCAACCTGACTTGGAGATCCTTGTAGGCGGCAGCCGCTTCCTCCTCCCTCTTCCTGGAGGCTAGTATCTCGGTGTTTAGATGTGACACTGTATTTTGCAGGGCTGCTATCTGCTGTTCAGTATTCATCTCTTCCGACTTTCGTGAGCTTGCGAAGCACCAATCTCCACGCCTCGCTGCGCCCACTCACGCTGCGAGGCTTTTGGTGCAAAATCTTGGGACGGAGCTTACTGTCAGAGCCGCTTCCAGGTCCCAGCTCACAGAGGACCACGCTAGCCGGCAGTATTGTACAAACTTCTTTATTGAGTTACAGTTTCCATTTTCAAGCCGCAGCGCGCAGCTCTACGTCTTAGAAGCTAGACCGGCGAAGCTCCGTCTGAGTCTCCGCCTCCTGTACACCAACTTAATACTCTAGCCTTACTCCACCTCTTCCGTCTTTCCTTTCTCCTCTGGGTCCCTCTACCCCCCGTGGTCTCTTCCTTCCTGGACTCTTCTGACGCTGACCCCCCCGACTCTTCTCCCTCCTTGCGGCGGGCTTTAGGACCTGGCTCCCTATCCGGGCTGCTTACTGTGCCGCCTTCCTGTGCATTTGAACTTGGCGCGCGCGCGCGCAGCCTTCAACCTTCCTCTTGACCGTTTCCTCGCTCCCCGATGGAGGTGTGGCCAATCCTAACTCCTGCCCTCCCGCTTGCGGCGAGCCGCCAGATCCCGATACCTGGGACCCCTCCCCCCTACTGCGCTCTGGTGGGGAAGCTGGTCCCGATTTCCAACTGCTGCTCTCTGAGTCCCCTCTGGTCCCTTCTACCTGGGGTGTCCCCCTAGGCGCCCCCTTGCTCTGACCACTGGCGCCCCTTTCTGTGAATCTTCCGACTCACTGGAAAGACTCGGAGATCTCGGGCCGCTGTCATCGCTCATTTTACCTTCGGATTCCTCCCCCTCGCTCTCTGTTTCCTCCCTTTCCTGTGCCTCTGCTCCTGAACCCCTGACACCAAGTATTTCGCTTTTGAGGAGATTTTAAGGCCCAATATTTTTTCTAAGTCATCCTTTTCTTCCGTGGTTACATTTTTAACAAGCATTTTTGTTTTTGTTATATTCAGCTTAAAGCCTGCCACTTCTCCAAATTCTTTAATCAATTCCAGCACTCTTTTCAGACTTTCTTTAGGGTTTTCAGTCATAACAAGTAAATCATCCGCAAAAGCTTTAATTTTATATGTTTTGTTTCCCAGAGTGATGCCTTTAACAAGCTGATCCTTTCTTACCTGATTGTTCAAGACTTCCATCACCAAGATAAATATCAGTGGTGACAGTGGGCAGCCCTGTCTGGTTCCCTTGTTTATTTTGCACTCCTCAGTAATTCTTCCGTTGATGATTAATTTTGCATATTGTTCTGAATAGATGGCATTTATTCCTTTACAAATATTTTTTCCCAGTCTGATTTCTTCCATTAATTTTTTCATAAACTTTCAGGACATGTTGTCAAAAGCTTTTTCAGCGTCCACCAACATAATAGCTGCTGGTTTATCAATGTTAATATCCAAATATTCTAATACATTAATCACACATTGTCAGCTTGCCAGCTGCACACGTTGCTGCACTTAGCAGAAAAACACTCCCGGCAGCCAGCCATAAATTCCTTTCTTTATTTTCTTCAGACAAGATTACATGCCGAATAAACAAAGTGACCCCTCCCTCGAGACCAACAGAGCCAACGGCTCAGCCCCTTCCGTTTCCCCCTGTGACGTGGATCCCCATCTCTCTGAAGCACCCCTTCCTCCCCAGACTCATCCTCTTCTCTGTCTTCTGAGGAGGACTCAGTACTGAGCAGTGGAGATCGTTCCCTGTATCCTCTAATTCTTTCCTCCCTCGCTGCCTGCAGTTCCCTGACACACATCTAATATTGGATTGCATAAATCGTCCGGGAAGAAATCTGGTTTGATCTTTATGAATTATCTCTTTCGGCACCATTTTTAATCTATTTGCAAGAATGTCTGCAAATATCTTGTAATCGTTATTTAGCAGTGCAATGGGTCTGTAATTGGCCATGTTTGAGGCATCTGTTCCCTGTTGGTGGATAAGAGTAATAAAGCTGTCCTTCCAGGTTTTCGGTAGCTTTCATTAGGTCTTTCATGGGAAGAAATAATGCTTGTTCTAACTTTTTATAGTAATTAGCTGGGAGACCATCTGGGCCTTTCCTAATTTTGATCTCTGTATAGCTTGTTGCACCTCCATAGCTGTTATTGGTGAGTTCAAAATTTCATTTTTTTCCTTAGGTTAGGTAGTTTATTTTTGCCCAAATAATCAATTATTTTCTCTAGAGTCTCTGGACCTTCTTTATATAGTTTTCCCAAAAAAACTAGCAAAGTTTTTACTAATTTCCTTCGGTTCTTGGATCCATTTGTCTTCAGTTTTAATTTTATTGATAATTCTATCTTCCTTTTTCTTCTTTAATTGCCGGGCCAGAAGTTTGCCAGGTTTATTTGCAAACTCAAAATTTCTATGTCTCAACCATTTTATCTTCCATTCTATCTCTTCGTTTATTATCATGGAGAATTGCATCTGTAAAATTTTTATACTTTGCTTAATTAGTTCATCATCTGGTTTTTGGGAAAGGGTCCTTTCCTTTTTTCTAATTTCCTCCCAGATCTCCATTTTCTCCTCCTCCTTTATTTTCCTTTGGAATGCGTTTTGTTGGATAAAGAAGCCTCTTATGACGGCTTTACCCGCGTCCCAAACTTTCTCTAGATCTACTCCTTGATTTAAATAAACTTAAAATATTATTCTAAGATTTGCTTGGCCTTCTGTACAGTTTTTTCATCATTTAACATACTCTCATTAAGTTGCCACCTTTTAACCTTTTCTTCTTTTCCTTTAAAGAGTTAAAAGAGACTAAACAGTCAGCCGGACAGTTATTTGCTTTTGCTGCATTAGATTTGACTCTGAATGCTTTTTCTATTTTTTGTGCTACTTCTGCTTCTTCTAGGTCTAACCAAGCTGCTAGCTCTTTTGAGTTTTTCCCCCCAGTTATTTCTTCTGCGTCCTCTGTTAGTCCTCTGAATCTTAGGGTATTCTCCCTTCTCTGCATTTGCAACATCGCAACAGAGTCCAGAGTTGAATCCTGCTGCGCTTTCAGATCTGCTGTTTCTTTCCTTATCTTATCACATTCCCTTTTCGACTCTCTATTTTCATTTTGTAATTTTTTCTGAGCTTCCTCTAGGTTCTGTGTTTTACCTTTAAGGTCTAGCACTATTTTCGTCAGTTCTGAATTTTTTTGTACTAAATTGTTGACCTAAGTTGATAACTCAGCTGTTATTTTCACATTTTCATCTATTTTAACACCCATTGAAATAAATTTTTCTTCTGTTGCTTTTGCCTTTTCATTTACATTATTTTTTAAATCTTGGATATCTTTCTTCAAACTTAAAATTAATTCTCTCATATCTAGTGGTTGATCCATGTCAATTACAGAAGTTCTCCTGTTTTGTGAGACTGAAACTGCCACAGAACCTGACACAGTTGTTTTTTTACCAGACATCACTAAGAAATTCAATTAGCTCACAAGGTAATTTGTTCTCTTTCTTTCTGTCTTACAGACTGAATATCAATAAAATTCAATCTTAATGCAATCGTGACAATATTTCCAATGTGATAATTAATGAATGTCAATTAAATTCAATCTTTCTTAATGCAATCACGACAGTTTTACCAATCTGATAATAATCTCTGGCCTATGTATCCACTAATTCTTTATATTCACCAGTTTCACTAAATATATTTAAAATTGATTATGGACAATTATCTAATTAGTGACAGCCAATCATCAATACAGAACTATCACAAATTCATCAGCTCAAATAAATATAATAAATGATTGCAATCCTTGCGTTCACTTACTCATTCAGGGTGATAGATCATATATACAAATCTTTAAACAGGTTAGCGGTTCAGTTAATCAGCACCTTACAACAAAACTAATGACATCTGATGCTAATATCAGCTGCATTAGCTACCAATAGATGGCAAAAGGCAAAGCAAATAAAAACAGAAAAAACAGCAACAAAAAACAAAAAACACACACAAGACAAAACCACACAAAACCACAACCAGAAAAACAACAGAAGTGAAACAGAGAAACAAAACAAAACAAAAAATACCCCCCAAAAAAATACAAAAGAAAGAAACAAAGAAAAGATGGGAGGGTAAGAGAGAAATAAAGCAAGAGAAAGTAATAATAATAATGCTATTTATAATTTATAATTTGTAAAGGAATAAAGAGGGGGAAGAAAATATGAAAAGTATATATAAATAATAAGAAAGGAGCTGGTGAGTATTTTCAATTAATAATGTACAATGCAATAATATTAGGTACTATTCTCTCTAGATGTTACTCTTCCAGAGGCAACAGGAATGCTATTCCAGTAATGGGGTATAAGGTCTATAAAATTTTATGAAACCTTTTCTCTTTCAGCAGATTATGATGCAGTGCTTTGGTATCTTCACTAGTTGCTGATCTTGCAAAAATCCCTGTAATTGATCTTATAAGTCTTGTTAGAGGAACGTCTTTTTCGAAAGAGTGCAAAATTTTTATTCACCAGCTGATGTCGCTGTTTGAGTCACTCCCTCTCTGCAATTTCCAACCCTCTTCTCAATCTATGTCAGTCTATGTCAGTCTTATACAATCCATTTCCATTCCTCAAACCAGGAAAATGTTGGTCTAAGAAAATGTCAGAGCACGTGAGTCAGCAGAAGTACTCTTAGCCGTTGTAAAATTGATTTATACTCCGTTGAGCGTCCATGGTAGTCCACAGCCAACGACAAACAGAAATCCCCGGAAAGGAAAGATAGCAACACTTCGTGGGAGAGGGGAGGCTATGCAAAGTTGATTACAAAGTTATAAATCTGCTTCTTTTCAATTGGTTTTGGGATTCTGGTGAATTTGGTAATGATTTGATTGAAGTCTCTGTCTGGCAATTTTCCTTTTTCATGAATTCCTTCCTTCTTGGGTTTCTGGTATCTCACTTTTGGTTTTCACATTTCTCTTAGTTTTGCTACGTTTCAGGTAGTTTGCTTACTTTTTGGAATTATCGAGTCTCATAAAAATGAAGCAATATCATTAGAAGCTTAAAAAGCATGGAAAAAAAAAAAAACCCAGGCACTAACCCTAACCCTGAACGTCCACCTATCCCCTCCCTAACCCTAATCCTGATATTCTGGTCATCCATCTTGGGGATAACAATCTGGTGAGGTAAATTCAGTTGAGATCACTAAATATCAGCTGTGCTTCCTCATCCCTGAGTTTATCATAGTTTGGTTTGGAATGTTGTAGAGGTGCTTATGGAGTGGGGGCAGCCTTCCTAAGAAGGTGGATGGGCAAGACATAAAGCTAATCATTCTACAACGATGTTTGTGTTTGAGAATGTGGGTGCTTATATCCCTCATGGCAGAATTATGTTCTGTGCCCCACAGTTGTATAGACCTGGTGGTATGCATCTTTCTGATTTGGGTTGTGACATGATTCTTAAGGATCTGCAAAGAGCTCTGTTTGAGCACTTGTGTGTTTGTGGGTGGAGGTGAACAAGCACACCTGCCCAGACTTAATTTGATTTGGTTTCATTGGTCAAATCTGACTAGTTTTGCTGATCCTCAAGTTGTTATATTTAATAAATACAACCTATTTATCCACTTTTGGTTGTCTGGACTCTTCCTCCTGATGTGCTAGGAACCACTCCCTTTGTGGGGCACTGCAAAATGTGTGGTTTTTACTGTAAACATTTTGCCAGACTTTGGCCCTGATTTGGAGTGAGTCAGACGACATTGGGTTTTTGGGTGACCTCATGACCCCTGTCAGTTACTTGGTTTGTGGGGTGCTGCAAAATGCTACAAAACTTTTGCCAGACTTTGGCACCAGTGTGGAGTGAATTGGACAATGTTTGGTTTTGGATATTAATTATGCACCCCAGTTTGATGTATCAATTACTCTGTTTGTGGGGTGTTACAAAATGTGGGGGTTTTGCTGCAAAACTTTTGCCAAGCATCAGTTTTGATGGGATCCCAGATTTGGGGGTTTGTAGTTAAATGAAGCGTTCTTTCAGTGCTTCTTGGGAAATGTGCAGTTTCCGTCAGATCAAACTAATACTACTGGATAAAATTATATGGTTGTTGATTATCAGACAATTCTCCCATTTATCAAGGAAAACGTCTGTTATGGGTGGCTTTTGCTTGGTGTGTGTGACTGTTGACAGACAGATTTGAAAAGGAACACAGCTTCCTCTGTTTGTCTCACAGTAACTTACTGGCTTTTTTGATTATGCAGTCGGCTCGCCCAACACTTCCAGCTGGATTCCGAGGACAGGAAATGATTCTGCTAAAGGCTTTCTGTGAATATAATTCCAGTTGATTTGTTTTAATGGTCACATAAAGGCACTTTCTTTGGTTATAAAATGATGTTGTGAGTCTTATATCTGAGCAATCAATAAACTCCCTCCCCCACAGAAACGCTTGTCTTACTTCTTCTTCTGCTTAGCATCCATACTTACATGTTTGTTTAAAGAAAGACTAACCCCACCCCGAACCCCACCTCCAGCTTTCATCTTATTATTCTAGTGACTAGTCAGTGTTCATAGCAACAGTTGCTTTTGTTCCTAGACAAACTGCCCTGAAAGACAGTTACTATGAACTACATGTGTCTTCTTGATATATAAAGTTGTTGCTGGTTTCTGCAAAACACTTCTTTATCTTTCAACAAGAAATAAATGAATAGGAGGCTGCCCTAAGGAAGAAGTGTGATTGCATCTGGAATATCAGACTCTCTGTATTTTTATTTATTTACTTGATTTAGGGGTGGCCACTTCACCCCCTGGCTATGCCCATGTCCCCAACTAAGTGATCCTGCCATGCTGTGAGCTACTACATTATCCTGCACTTTACAGAACCTTCCTTAGAGAATAAAAAACTGAGGCAAATTTCCAGCCTAAACAGGCTACACAAAAAGAAACAGCAGCGATTCTTTATGTTTGACTTGTGCTTGAGCGCCTGATATCTCAGAAAATCAACATCAGTGTTGGGGTGGGTGGGTCAGGGCATTTCCAAAATGTTATGATAGATGGAGCCATGGATGTGGCCAAGGGGGGCCTACTAAATAAAAATAAATAAAAATACATAGCTAACTGAGGTTCTGACCCCCTAACAAAAGGCCTGCCCCCACTAACAAAAATGCTGGCTACGCCCATGGATGAAGCCAACTACAGTGTAGCATGTGTGGGCCGTGGGGGCACAAATTTGTGGCAGGGGGCACAAACAGGTGCCCCCAAAGCAGGCTCCCTCATTGGTGCCTGGCTCTGTGTGAGAAGGAGCTGACCTAAGCTGCTGTGCTTCTGCTGGCCAGAGTTCTGTCCTTATGTTAGGCCTGACCCAGGGAAGAGAGCAGGAGGGTGGGTGGCCGCAGTGCACCTCGCTCCCAGTCACAGCAGCAGCTCCGCCTCCGGGTCACGTCTGACCTGGCGCACTCAAGGAGCCTGAGCAGCAGCTTCCCTGCCCCTCTCCTCCCCTGGACAGGGGCATGTGGGGCATGCCCCTCTCCCCTCGTTGAGTTCTGCAAAGGCAGCCTGAGACTGAGGAGGAAAGAGCTCACTGCTCATGCCAACCCTAGAGAGGATGTAAGAAAGAAGCAGGCTGTTGGAGGACAGCAGAGAAGCAATTGAGCTTGGTGGAGCAGTGCCCCAGTCCCCCTTAAGGATGAGCCTCCACTGACAGGGAGCAAGAAGGAATTTTAAATGGGGAACTGCAATATTGGCATGGGAACTACAATAGCTCAGTGTTGCAATTTGTCTACCCTACTTAATATTTACCATTAAGGAAAGTATAAAGTCATGGAGTAAATCCATTCAGCTTGTTGATGTGAAACAGCAGGCCTCAATCTGATACTGCAAGTGTTATGGAATTATTGAATATTCAGAAGTATACCTCTCCACCACTCCTTAGTCAGGCTAGTTTTGGGCATTTATGGCAAGATTATCCCAAGTGGAAAGGAATAATATATTTTCACTGTTATGTATTCAGTGGTCTGTCTTTGCCTGAGCTTGAGCCTGGACTAAGGATTCTGAGCTCCTGTGATAATTTGATAAATTGATTTGATAAATGATGTCCAATCACAGAACATTTCAGGATTTGGGCCTCTGCCATTGGCCCTTGAACTCTGAGTCGTGATTTGCAGCTTGGAAGTTTAGATACATAAGCGTAATAGGCCATATAGTAACAATTGCAAAGCTATCTACTCGAAACTACTTTTCAAAAATTAGATACAGCTTCTTATAATGCCAAAATCAACATCGCATGCACAGTAGTCTCTGCTGCAATGCAGAGAACTACAATGCTAGATAGGTCAACACTTTTAAAAACCCACTCTGGGAAGGTGCCATTCAGAATATGCAGTTGGGCAAAGCTCCAGGGCCAGATGGTTTAACCTCAAAATATTATAGATCTTTGAAGGACTGGATAATACAACCACTAAAGGAGGTTTGTAATGAAATTTTGGAGGGGGTTGGCCAAGGGTTTGAAAATGGTATAGGTGCAATTTATTCAGAGCAAAAGGCCAAACTAATAGTTAACAATGTGGTAACAGAGGGATTTAAGATAGAAAAAGGGACACGACAAGGCTGTCCAATTTCCCCATTGCTTTTCATTTCGGTCCTGGAGGTTTTGCTAAACATGATTAGAAGGGACCGTTTGATCAAGGGTATACAGGTTGGAGCTAAACAGTACAAATTGAAAGCTTTTGCAGATGACTTAGTATTGACGTTACAGGAGCCAGAATCTAGTACTAAAAGAGTATTAGAATTGGTTCAGGAATTTGGTCATGTGGCAGGATTTAAGCTGAATAAGTTAAAAACTAAGGTGCTTGAGAAAAATTTAACACCGATTGAGAAAGAGAGGTTTCAGAAGGAGACAGGTTTAACATTAGTCAAGAAAGTAAAATACCTGAGGGCATAGGCGCCGACTCCATGGGGCCTGAGGGGGCCCGATCCCCCTCAAAAATTCGTTTGGGGGGGCTCTGCCCCCCCAATAATCTTGGGCGCCCCTCCAGCAGAGCGCCGCCGCCGATCGCGCAGCTCTGCTCCTCGGCTCAGCTTCCCTCTCGCCTTGATGTCACGGCGCCCAGCTACGGTCTGTCCACCCCCCCTCTCCACCGACACCACCCCCAAACACACACACACACAACCTGCCCAGCGTGCTCCTAACGAGCGCCCACCTGCTAGCCTCAGTGTGGCTTCTCTGGTTCCTATTATGAATGTGATTTCTGCCTCTCAGTGTATAGAAGGCATCGACAAGGGTGTGTGCCCCCTTTCTTTCTTTCTCTATCCCTCTCCCCCCTTTCTCTCTCTCTCTCTCACACACACCACAGGGAAAGGCATGTGCTGGGAGGTGGGCGGGGGGGGGAGCGGGGGGTGAGGGGAGAGGCGGCAGCAGCAGCGGGGAGTAAGGGAGAATAGCGATATAAAATCAATTGCGGCTGGAGGGTGAGCGAGAGTTTCAGCTGGGCTGTAGGGCGGGCGGTGAGGGGGGGAGAGTGTGAATCTGTGGGGAAGGCGAGAAGGAAGGAGGGAGGGATAGGGGTGAGATTGAGAGAGGGGGAGGGAGGAGGGGTGGGGGAAGGAAGGAAGGAAGGGTTGGAGGAAAGGAAAGAAATGAATGAAACAGGAAGCAACGAGAAGAAGGAAGGATGGAAAGGGTTGGAGGAAAGGAAGGAAGGAAGGAAGGAAGGAAGGAAGGAAGGAAGGAAGGAAGGGAGAGAGAGAGAGAGGGGTGAGATTGAGGGAGGGGTGGAAAAGGAAGGAAGGAAGGAGGGAAAGAGAGAGAGGGAAGGAAGAAGGGAAAGAAAGAAAGAGCAGGGAAGGGTTGGAGGAAAGGAAAGGAATGAATGAAACAGGAAGCAATGAGAAGAAAGGAAGGAAGGAAAGGGTTGGAGCAAAGAAAGGAAGAAAGGAAGGAAAAAGGAAGGGAGGGAGGGAGGGTGAGATTGAGGGAGGGGGTGGAAAAGGAAGGAAGGAAGGAAGGAAGGAAGGAAGGAAAGAAAGAAAGAAAATGAATGAAATAAGGAGCAATTAGACGAAGGAAGGAAGGAAAGAAAAAGCAGGGAAGGGTTGCAGGAAAGGAAAGAAAGGAATGAAATAGGAAGGGAGGAAGGAAGGAGCATCGAAGGGTTGGAGGAATGGAAGAAAATGAATGAAATAAGAAGGAATGAGACGAAGGAAGGAAGGAAGGAAGGAAGGAAGGAAGGAAGGAAGGAAGGAAGGAAGGAAGGAAGGAAAGAAAGAAAGAAAGAAAGAAAGAAAGAAAGAAAGAAAGAGGGGAGCAGTGGAAAGAGGGAGGGGAAAAAACAGGAAGGAAGGAAGGAAGGAAGGAAGGAAGGAAGGAAGGAAGGAAGGAAGGAAGGAAGGAGTACTTAGGCTATGTCTCTTGGGACAGGTTAGCTGAGCTCCTGAGCAAGCGCCCCGTCCCCGCCTGCCCTCTTCGCCCCTCGGCCCCGTCTGCCTCCGCCCCCGACTGTATCAGGACCCCCGCCTCCTCCCCACCTGCTCCCTCGCCAGCCAGCCAGCCAGCCAGCCGCGCGCCCTAGCCGGAGAGCCCCGGCCGTCCCCGTCGCGCAATCGGCTGGATCTCCCTTCAGCAGGCCGTGCTCACAACTCGGCCCAGGGACCCCCCAGCAGCGGATCTCCGGCCCAGCTGAAGAATCCGGCAACAAGCCCCCTCCTCCCCAATCGCTCCGCCAAAATACGCTCCAAAACCCCCCAGATAGGCCGCCGGCCGCCAAGTCTCGTGGCGCCCTGAGCGAGGGTCTCTCCCCAACACCGCCACCTCGAACTGCGTTCTCCCGGCTACCCGAGCGAACCAGCGGCAGGACCCCGGTATGCCCCCCCCCCAATATTTTTTATAAGTCGGCGCCCCTGCCTGAGGGTGAATATGACCGCTAAGAATTTAAACTTATTTAAAGATTTTTAAGTGCTGTCCATGAAGAAAGAATGGGCCATGATAAAGAGACTTAGTGGTTTTAATGGTAGGTGATGTTGCTGTGTTGTATTATATTATCTTTGTACATCGATTCATTTCTTGGAGTTAAGAATAGGACTAGGATAAATTGTGTTCGCTGAGCCCGTATTTTATACAGTCTGTATATGATGTTTGTTTGTTAATGTGTGGTGTGTTATGCCTAATAAAGGATTTTGAATTGAATTGAACTTATTTAAAGACAATTATGAGAAATGTTGGTCAGAAGTGAAAAAGGACTTAGAGATATGGTCAAACTTGAAGCTTTCTTTGTTAGGTCGAATTGCTGTTATAAAGATGAATGTATTGCCAAGAATGTTGTTTTTGTTTCAATCATTGCAAATTTTGGACAAAATGGACTGTTTCAAGAAGTGGCAGAGAGACATTTCTAGATTTGTCTGGCAGGGCAAGAAGCCCAGAATAAAATTTAAAATATTAACTGATGCAAAGGACAGAGGTGGATTTGCCCTGCCAGACCTTAAACTTTACTATGAGTCAGCAGCATTTTGCTGGCTGAAAGAATGGCTGCTTCTTGAGAACACAGACATTTTGGATCTAGAAGGTTTTAACAATGTTTTTGGGTGGCACAAGGTTAAAGCACATAAAGTATTTAAAAACCATATTGTCAGAAGAGCATTGTTTAATGTCTGGATAAGATATAAAGACTTACTTGAAAACAAACCCCCAAGGTGGCTATCACCAATGGAGGCGAGGGCTCAGAAAAAACTTAATATGGAGGTCAAATGGCCAAAATATTGGGAAATTTTGGAACAAGAAGGAGATAAATTGAAATTGCAGAGTTTTGAGAAATTAAAAGATAAAATGCGAGACTGGCTTCACTACTATCAGATAATGGAGGCATATAACTTGGATAAGAAAATTGGCTTCCAGGTGGAAAAATCAAAATTAGAAACAGAACTGTTAGAACCTAAAACTAAGACTTTGTCAAAGATGTATAACTTGCTGTTGAGATGGAATACTCAGGATGAAACTGTGAAATCTGCCATGATTAAATGGGCACAAGATGTTGGACATAGTATTATGTTTGCTGACTGGGAACAGTTGTGGACCACAGGTATGAAATTTACGGCATATAATGCCCTAAGAGAGAATATTATGAAAATGATATACAGGTGGTACACGACCACAGTCAAGCTTGCAAAAATCTATCATTTGCCCGATAATAAATGTTGGAAATGTAAAGAAACTGAAGGTACATTTTTTCACCTTTGGTGGACGTGCCCAAGGATTAAGGCTTTCTGGGAGATGATTTATAATGAAATGAAAAAGGTATTTAAATATACCTTCCTGAAGAAACCAGAGGCCTTTCTCCTGGGCATGGTCAGCCAATTGGTGCCAAAGAAGGATAGAACTTTCTTTATGTACGCCACAACAGCAGCAAGAATACTCATCGCAAAGTACTGGAAGACACAAGATCTACCAACCCTGGAAGAATGGCAGATGAAGGTGATGGACTATATGGAACTGGCAGAAATGACTGGCAGAATCCGAGACCAGGGAGAAGAGTTGGTGGAAGAAGATTGGAAAAAGTTTAAAGACTATTTACAGAAACACTGTAAAATTAATGAATGTTAGAATGATGGTGGATAGAAATTAAGTGGTCTTTTGCTGTAATGCTATAAGGGAATATGAGAAAATGGTTATTAATAGGTAAAAAAATAATAATGTTATATTTAAAAATTGAAGATTAAGATGAATGAAGAGGGGAGGGATTTGCTGAATTAACAATTGGAACTGGAATACAGAAAAGGAAGGTGTGAGGGGGTCCGGGAAATAAGCAAATGAAAAATATGTGATAGAAAGATTGAACTGTTTTTAAACTATTTTTATTTTGTATTTTTCTTTTTTCTTTTTCTTTTGTAATTTTTCTGAAAATCTTAATAAATATCTTATAAAAAAATAAAAAATAAAAACCCACTCTGATACCAACAAGAGTCATAGGAGGATTTATGTTTCCTTTGAGTACAACTATATGACAGCCAAAATTGAAAAAATAACAAGACGCCATTGGTATATTCTGAAAGAAATTCCTGGCTGTGAAGTCTTTCCCTGCCTCGCCAAACGACGTACTAGATCACTTAGGGATATGTTAGTACACACTGACTTAAAACACACATGTACACAGTAGACCTTGACAACAGGTTTTTTTCAAATGTGGACATTGCACCACATGTAGGTTTGCATTACTAGTAAAAGAATAGTTAAGACTTCAACTTTACCATACAGTCATGTGTGCCACAGCACAGGTTGTTTATATAATTAAGTGCCCTTGTGGCTTACTGTATGTTGGGCATAAGACCTATCAGGACCTATCAGAGCATCGCAGTAGGATCAGAAACAAAAACGTAGATGCACCTTTGGTACAGCACTTCATTCAGGAATCACATACTGAAGATGATCTAACATTTTTTGTTCTTTAGGCTTACCAGGGGCCTCTAGATCAAGCAAGGAAGGTTCTACAACAGAAAGAAAGTAGGTTTGTTTTCCTATGGAATATGCTTCATCCTTTATGGTTAAACACTGAATTCTGTAGCTTTGCCGTGCGCCAGTACTCTAGGTTCTTGTGGTCCGTGCGGACCTGCACGGTGTGCTTGGCTCCAATGAGGAAGTGCCTCCATGCCTTGAAAGCCGCGTGGATGGCCAGCAACTCCCTGTCCCAGATGGTGTAGTTCTGTTCCGACTTGCTGAACTTCCGGGAGTAGAAAGCGCAGGGCCTCCAGTTCCCCTGCGGGTCTTCCTGAAAAAGGACGGCCCCCACCGCTCTGTCAGATGCGTCAGTCTCAACCCTCATGGGCCTGCCGGGATTCACGTGTAGCAGCTGTTCTTCGGACGCGAAGAGACTCTTAAGTCTCCTGAAGGACTGCTCTGCCTGGTCCGTCCAGGTGAACTTCTTCTTCTTGGAGCTGAGAGTGTCCGTGATAGCTGCCGTCTCCCTGGCGAAACCCCTGATGAACTTGCGGTAAAAGTTGGCGAAGCCGACGAACCTCTGGACCTCCTTCCGATTTCGCGGGCTTTTCCAGTCCAACACCGCGCGGACCTTGGCGCTGTCCATGGCTAGTCCCCTGTCGGACAGCCTATAGCCCAGAAAATCCACCTCCGTCACGTCGAATTGGCACTTCTCCAGCTTGGCGTAAAGCCTGTGCTCCCGTAGCCTCTGCAGGACCTCCTTAACGTCGCTCTCGTGAGCCTCCGGCGATTCCGAGAAGATCAGAATTTCGTCGAGGAAACATACGCACTTCTTGTAGAGGAGTCCCGCTAGCACGTGGTGCATAAAAGCTTGGAAATAGTGGGAGCCATTCTGGAGACCAAACGGCATAACTCTGTATTCGTAGGTGCCCAACGGCGTGAACATGGCCGTCTTCCACTCATCACCCTCTCGCACGCGTATGAGATTGTAAGCTCCGCGGAGATCCAACTTGGTGAAGATCTTCCCTTTCCGCACCGTCGCGAGCAGGTCGTCAATCTTGGGCATGGGAAAGGCCGCGGGCTTTGTCTTCGAGTTTATGAATCTAAAGTCTACGATCAGCCTCTTTTGGGGCGTGTCCTTCTTCTTCACGAAAAACACAGGACTGCCCCCTACAGCCTTTGATTCTCGGATGAATCCCCGCTGCAGGTTGTGATCTATGAACTCCCTGAGCTCCTGCAGCTCATCCTCGGACATGGAATACAGCTTCACAGGCGGCAGTGTTGTCCCTGGCAAGAGGTCAATTGCGCAATCGTAGGGCCGGTGGGGTGGCAACTGGTCAGCCTCCTTTTCGCAGAAGACCTCCAAAAACCCCTTGTACTTGAGGGGTACTGCTTGCGCCATGCTGAGACTTAGCTGCTGCCCCTCCTCTTGGCCCTCCTCCTCCTGACCGGTCTGGATGCAATGCTGCGCGCAATAGGACGAGCCGAAAGTGAGCTGCCGCTGGTACCACGCCATGGTTGGGCTGTGCCTATCCAGCCAACTCATGCCTAACACTATAGGTGTGTCTGACAGGCGGGTGACGTTGAAACTGATGACTTCTCGGTGATTGCCAATCTGCATTACCATGGGTGGCGTCTGTTGTACCACCTGCCCACCCAGCAGCTTCCTGCCATCCACTGTGACCACGTTCAATGGCAGCGTGGCTGGTAGGAGCTCTATGCGATGCTGCTTGACGAAGTGCACCCCCACGAAGTCTGCGTTGCTCCCACTGTCAATTGTAATGGGGACTTCCAGGGTGCGTCCATTAGGTAGCTGGAGAGTTGCAGTGAGCTGCACCACTGGCTTGGGTGGCAGGGGGTTTGTATGCTGCAAAAGCGCTGGGGACTGTCCTACTGACTCGCCTGGCTGTGCCCCAGCATTTCTGCTTCCAGCCAGGCATTGTCGTTTCCCTGAAATTGCTCTTCAGGTAGTGCTGCTGCAGTTACTGTTGCTAAGGCTGCAGTGTGCTTTTGGAGCCTCTGGGGACACTCTTTGGCCATGTGCATCGCACTGTCACAGATGTAACACTTCCTGTTCCCTCTAGGAGGCTTCGTCTTGACTGCTCCGGACGCTGGGGCTCCGGCAGCTGACTGAGCCTGTGCACCACCAAGTTCCATTGGTTCCTCCCCTGCCTGCAGCTGAGGTGAGGGACGCGTACGTCCTAGATCCCTGGGAAGGAAAGGAGGCGCTCTAGAGGGTGTGTGAAGCTGGCGACCCTCCTCATTGCGCCAAGGGCGTTCTTCGTGGCGCACTCCAATGGCGAGCGCCCGCTGCACAAGTTCTGCTAGGGTTTGAGGTCTGACCCCCCTTGCCAATTCATCTTTTACAGGGCCAGACAACCCCTCCCAAAACAAGTCTCTTACTGCCAGGGAATCTTTCTCCCATTTCAGTACATTCAGCAAGGCAAAAAACCTAGCATGATACTGACGTACTGTAGCCTTGCCTTGCCTTAAACCATGCAGCTCCTTGCGTGCTATATCCACATCCACAGTAGATTGGAAGCAAGCGTCCATGGCTTTGATAAATTCATCGGAGTCCCTTCGAGCAGGACAATCTTCGCGCCACAGATTGCGCAGCCAAGCCCTCGCTTCCCCATGCAAGTGGGACACAATGAACCCCACCTTCTCCTCCTCATCTTTAAAGTCGTCGCGAAGCAAATGCAACGCATATTCGACGTCTGCTCGAAAACTGGGGTACTGCTTCAGGTTCCCATCAAAGTGGGCTACCAAGTTGCCTCCCCTTCTGCCCAGTCCTACGCCTGCAGATCTGGACCCCGGGAATCCCACTTGGCATGCATGATCCCACCTGGCTTGCAGATCCTGGCATCGCTTTTCCGCGTCTTCCCCCTTCTTCTGGGAGACCACTACCGCAGTGGTAAGCTGGGAGACTGCGTTGCGTAGATCAGCTATCTGCTCCTCCATACTCATGGCCGCCAAACTTCGTGAGCTTCGCAAAAAAATTTTTGCGTACTTTTGGGAGGGGACTTACTGTCAGGGCTGCCTCAGGTCTCAGCTCACAAAAGACCAACGCCAAGCTCTTCTTATATACAAGGGTGTTTATTGCAGTTCATTATGGGTTCCACAACCGAGGCGTGCAGCCCCGCGTCTCTTAGCCTAGACGTTTGAAGTCCCCTCTGAATCGGTCCCACCCCTACACCAGTTTAATAAGCTAACGCTGCCCCACCTCTTTCTCTCTTTCCTTTTCCGCCGGGTCTTTCTGCCCGTCGGGGTTCCTCCCCTCCTGCTTTCTCCTGAAGCGGAGTCTCCAGACTGCTCCTGCCCCCTCCTGTGGGCTTTGGGTCCTGGCCCCTCCTCCTCCGGGCTCCCTGTTCTCCCGCACGCCTCCTCATTTGAACTTGGCGCGCGCGCCCAACTTCTGACCTTCCTTTTGACAGTTATGCTACTCCCCTCACTGCTTTCCTCCCCTTCCGGGAGAACGGCTTGCTCTGATCCCTCCCCTTTCTCTGTCGCCGGAGCTGCTCCCTCTGACACACTGGACCCCCCCCCCTCCCTCGCTGCGCTCTGGTGGGGAGGCTGGCCCTGATTCCCAGCTGCCGCTTTGGGGTCCCCTGCTGGCCCCCCGCTCCTGACACTTTCCCCCCGGGGCTCCCCTTGCCCTTACCACAGGCGCCCCTTTCTGGGAATCCTCTGATTCGCTGGAGAGACTCATGGAATCCCCTGCGTCATTGCTATCCTCTTCCTCGCTCTCCTGGGATTCCTCTCCATCGCTCTCCATTTCCTGCCTTCCCTGTGCCTCTGTCCCTGTACCCCTGACAGGTGTCATCTGCAAATTTGATCAGGATGCCCTTGAGTCCATCATCCAAGTCGTTGATAAAGATGTTGAATAAGACCGGGCCCAAGACAGAACCCTGTGGCACCCCACTAGTCACTCTTCTCCAGGATGAAGAGGAACCATTGATGAGCACCCTTTGGGTTTGGTCAGTCAGCCAGTTACAAATCCACTAAGTGGTAGCATAGTCAAGACCGCATTTTACCAGCTTCTTTACAAGAATATCATGGGGCACCTTGTCAAATGCCTTGCTGAAATCAAGGTAGGCTATATCCACTGAGTTCCCTTCATCTACCAGGCTTGTAATTCTGTCAAAAAACGAGATCAGGTTAGTCTGACATGACTTATTTTTCAGAAATCCATGCTGACTATTGGTGATCACAGCATTCCTTTCTAGGTGCTCACAGACTGTTTTCTTAATGATCTGCTCCAGAATCTTCCCTGGTATTGATGTCATCAGCTTCCTCCAGAATCTGGACGTGAACTGCCAGCCTCTGTCGGATAAAATCCTCAAAGGGGGGGGGGCATGCAACCTGAAAACATGCTCTACAAACAGCTTTGCTGTTTCTTCTGCAGTCACCGCATGCGAGCACGCAATAAAATGGCACATTTTGGTCATCAAGTCAACTACCACCATTACTGCCGTTCTCCCCCTAGCTTTGGGTAAATCCGTCATAAAATCAATTGCTACCACCTCCCATGGTCTCTCTGGTGTGGGTAAGGGCTCCAGTAACCCTGCAGGTGCTGTCCTCTCCCCCTTCGCTCTCTGGCAGCACTGGCACCCGCGTACATATTCCTTCACATCTTCCCTCACCCGTGGCCACCAAAACTGCCTGGTGACCAGTAGCATTGTCTTATGTTGGCCAAAATGTCCTGCCGTGGGGTTGTCATGCAGTTGTTTGAGTATTCTGCCCCTCAAATCCCCCTCAGGTATGTACAATGCACCCTTATAGTACAGTGCCCCATCCTTTACTTCGAACCCCCCCCCCCTGAGTTTCCCCAGTGATACCAATTTCCCGGATCTTGGTTTGTGCATCCTGATCATCCCTCGTCAGACCGGCCAGCTCTTGCGTCCCGACGAACACTCCCCCACACACCCATCTGTCCTCGGGAATGACATGTCGTGCTTCTGGTCCTCCCTCCCCTTCCTCGTATTCAGGCTTGCGAGAGAGGGCGTCTGCTCTGACATTTTCCTTCCCAGGCACGTACCTAATCTCAAAATTAAACTTGGAAAACTCTTGAGCCCCCCGCACCTGTCGTTGGTTGAGCACTCTTGCCGTTCTCCAATACTCCAGGTTCTTGTGGTCAGTACACACCTGGACTTTGTGCTGTGCGCCTATGAGAAAATGTCGCCACCGTCGAAAAGCCTCGTGAATTGCCAGCAGTTCTCGATCGTACACTGTGTAGTTTTGCTCTGACTTGTTCAGCTTCCTGGAAAAGAAGGCACACGGCTTCCACTGTTCCCCATTTTCCTGCTGGAGCAATATGCCCCCCACAGCTCTTTCTGGCGCGTCCGTCTCTAGCCTCATCGGCTTCTGCAGATCCACATGTAGGAGCTGCTCTTCCGACGCGAAAGCCCTCTTAAGCTTTTCAAAGGAACGCTGTGCCTCTTCTGTCCATTCGAACTTCTTCTTACTGCTGAGACAATCCGTTATGGGTGCCGTTAGATGGGCGAAGTTCTTGATGAACTTCCTGTAGAAATTTGCAAACCCCAAGAACCTCTGCACGTCCTTCCTGTTCTTGGGGGGCTTCCATTCTAGCACGGCCTGCACCTTGCCTGGGTCCATGGCCAAGCCCTTGTCTGACAACCTGTAGCCCAGGAACTCCACCTCTCGTGCATGGAATTGGCATTTCTCCAGTTTGACCCACAGCTGATGCTCCTGCAGCCTTTTCAGCACTTCCCTGACATCTTTCACATGCTGCTCCTCGTTCTCTGAGTAGATAAGTACGTCGTCCAGGAAGGCCACACAATTCACAATTGGAGTCCGAAGGGCATAACTAAGTACTCAAAGGCTCCCAGAGGGGTGAACATGGTGGTTTTCCTTTCATCCCCCTCCCTCATCCTTATCAAGTTGTACGCCCCCCGAAGGTCCAGCTTGGTAAAAATCTTCCCCTTCCTTACCCTGGCCAAGATTTCATCAGTTCTGGGCATTGGGAAGGTCACTGCTTCCGACACCCTGTTCAACCCACGGTAGTCCACTACGAACCTGGGCTCATGGGAGTCTCGCTTGACCACAAAGAACACTGGACTACCCCCCACCACCCTCGATTCCCTTATGAACCCTCGCTTCAGGTTCTTGTCAATAAACTTCCGCAATTCCTGCATCTCCCTATCTGACATGGCGTACAGCTTGCCCACTGGCAGCTGAGCGTCTGGGAGCAAGTTGATCTGGCAGTCAAAGGGCTTGTGGGGGGGTAGCCGATCCGCCTCCTTCTCGCTGAAGACTTCTTCCAAGTCCGCATACTGAGGTGGTATCTTCCCTTTTTCCCCTACTGCCATCCCTGCCACCCTGGCTACTGCCATCCTCGGGGTTTCCCCTCCGTGGCAATGCTCTACGCAGTGGGCCGACCCAAAGGTGACTGTCCGCTGATGCCACCCTACTACTGGGTCGTGCAGTGCCAGCCAACTCATTCCCAGTATGATAGGTGGTCCTGCTAAGGTGGCTACGTGAAAGGCAATGGTCTCAGTGTGTCTGGAAACTGTCATTTTCATGGGCGGGGTCTGGTGGGTCACTTCCCCTCCCAAAAGTTCTCTCCCATCAATCGTGGTTACTTGCAGGGGACGTTCTAAAGGCACCACCTGGAGCTGGTGTTCTAGCGCAAAATCCTTGCTAAAGAAGTTGCAAGAGCTGCCTGAATCCAGCAGCGCCTTCACTTTGATGGGGTGTCCGTTTGGGAGTTCTAGCACCACCTCTATGACGATGGCTGCTCGGGGAGGGTCTGGTTTGGGCACTTCTACTGGTTGCTCGCCTGGCTGCTGTGCCCTCCTTCCTGCAGCCAAGCACGGCCGTTTGCCGGCGCCTCTTTTTTTTCCTCCTCACTCCCCACTGCCCCCACCATTCCTTGCCACGCCTTCTTCTGAGGGCATACTCTGGCAAAATGTCCCGGCTGCTGGCATAGGAAACACCTCTTACTGGTTTTCCCCTCCTTCTTACGCACCTCGCTGGAGTTTGAAAACCCGCACGCGCGCGCTCCTCCAATCTCCATTGGCTCCTCGGGTGGCACAGTAGACACTAGTATGTCTGGAATGCGGTTGTCATGCCAACGCTCTGCTCTCCCTTCCCGCCTTTCCAGCGTGCGCGTCTGTCAGGGGCTCAGGGACAGAGGCACAGGGGAGAGAGGAGATGGAGAGCGAAGGGGAAGAATCTGAGGGCAGCATAGGGGAGTATGACAGTGACCCGAGAGATTCCATGAGCTTCTCCAGCGAATCAGAAGATGCCCAGAAGGAGGCGCCGATGGTCAGGGCGAGGGAGGTCCCAGGGGGGACACACCAGAGACAGGGGGCCAGCGGGGACTCCCAAAGCAGCAGCTGGAGATCAGGACCAGCTTCCCCACCAGAGCAGAGTGGGGGGGAAGAGTCACAGGTGTCAGGTCCAGCTAGCCCCCCCCCCCGAAGGGGGAAGCAGTGACAGGAGCAGTGAAACGGTCAGGAGGAAGGTTGCCGGCTGGGCGCGCGCGCCAAATTCAAATGTACAGGCGCGCGGGACAGCAGAAAGCCCAGATCGGGAACCAGGTCCTAAAGCCCGCCGGAGGCAGGGGGAAGACTCAGGGGATTCAGCGTCAGAAGAGTCTAGGAAGGGAGAAAACCCAGCTGACAGGCGGAGCCAGCGGAGGAAAGAGCAAAGGAAGAGGTGGAGCAAGGCTAGGGTCTTAAACTGGTGTATGGGGGGAGGAGACTCAGATGGAGCTTCAGCGGTCTAGAGTCTCAGACGTAGAGCTGCACGCTGCTGATGTGAAAGGGAAACTGAACTTCAATAAAGACTTTTGTATATAACAACGGACTGGCGTTGGTCCTTTGTGAGCTGGGACCTCGGGCAGCTCTGACAGCGTCTCTTGTCGGACTCCTACAGCGAGTGCCAACTTGGTCAGCTGGTCCATCGATTCCGGGTGGGGTGAGCGGGAAAGTTCGTCTCTCACCCAAGGGGATAAGCCCTCCTCAAATAACATTTGTACTGGTTCCGAACTCAGGTCCCACCCAAGTTTATGGATCAGCATAGCAAATCTCAACCAGTACTCTCTCACTGACTGGTTCCCCTGTTTGCACCCCATCAGTTCTTTGCGCGTCACGCTCAGTTCAACATCGCTCGAGAACATGTGATCCATCGCGCTAAAAAACTTTCTCAGGTCCCTCAAGGCCGCGTTCTCCGCTGCCATTAAGGGTCGAACCCAATCTCTGGCCCGCCCCTCCAGGTGCCCCACCACGAAAGCGACTCTTCCCCCATCGTGGGCAAAGTCATCGTACTACAGCTCCAGCGCATACTGCACTTCTGTCTTAAAAACGTTATAATCTCTGGGGTTGCCCCCAAACTTCTGCACAAGTCCTGGTACCTTTCTTGCGATGGGGGTAATCTTCCCCTGGGCATCATGTGTCCTCCTTTCATCCAGCCGCGCCGCTAGTAGAGCCAGTTGCTGCTCCAAGTCTCAGTTTCTCTCCTCCAGACTCTGTCCGCCTTTGGCCCCCTCTCCTGCGCCGGCTCCTCCGGTTTGACTCATGATTGTATCCCGGTCCTCTTGCACACAAGCAACGTAAGGGACTCACGGATTGCTGTCACGGGAATTGGGGTTGCTTGTGTGTAAACCTCTAGCTGTTCCAAACTGCTTAGTGTCGGTTGTGTCTTTCCCTGACTGAGCAGCCTTGGCGCTGCTGCTCAGTTGCTAGCAGAATCCGTGAGTGGGCGTCTCCTAAATTTCCTCCAGCATAAGAATTCCTTAACGGACAACATTCGCCTCGCCTCTCTGCGCGGAAGCCTTCTGCGCAGAGTGGGCGTGCCGAGTGGTGGTCCTCCACCCTCCCCACTGACTTCACTGGAAGAGTCTCGGAGCCTCGCCTCCGAGCTGCTCTCCGCCTCTCCCTTCTTCCTGGTGTCCCCTGGACTTCCTTCCCCAAATGACGTTCTCTCTCTTCCCTTACTAGTCCCCTCTCCTGCAGAATCTGGGAGCCTCGCCTCTCCACTATGCTCTGATGTCAGTTCTCTGACACACACACTTTGCGATTTCTGTGTCAATGTGCATTAACAGCAAAGAACACGACTTGAAGTAAGCGAAATCCAAGATTCTTCTCTCTATGTAGCTGGAACCCAAAACAACCTGTTTGGCTTTGTTTGGGGTTATTACACTTCGCTTTGCTATTTGTGGGTGAATGCACACCGAAAGGGCAATCGAAGCTTATTCGTCCTTTTTCTATTGAGATGGAACCAAAACACCTATGCTTGATTTGGGCTGATAACAAATATGTCATCTGCGATTTTTGGTTGAATGTGCATTCTAACCCCCAAAACACCAATTTGAAATAAGCCCAATCAGAGCTTTATCATCTTCTTTTTATGTAGATGGAACCCAAAACACCTTTTTGCTTTCGTTTGGGGTGACTCTAGCGCACACCCAAATAACACCATGCGAATTGAAAAAAGCCCAATCAAAGCTTATTCGTCTTCTTACTATGCATATGGAAGCGAAAAGATGGTGTTGTGTTCTTTTGGTCTCATTGCACACTGTCAGTGGCTCAGGAACAGAGGTACAGGGGAGAGAGGAAATGGAGAGCGAAGGGGAAGAATCTGAGGGCAGCGTAGGGGAGTATGACAGCGACCCGAGAGATTCATAGAATCATAGAGTTGGAAGAGACCACAAGGGCCATCGAGTCCAACCCCCTGCCAAGCAGGAAACACCATCAGAGCACTCCTGACATATGGTTGTCAAGCCTCTGCTTAAAGACCTCCAAAGTAGGAGACTCCACCACACTCCTTGGCAGCAAATTCCACTGTCGAACAGCTCTTACTGTCAGGAAGTTCTTCCTAATGTTTAGGTGGAATCTTCTTTCTTGTAGTTTGGATCCATTGTAGTTTGGCTCCGTGTCTGCTTCTCTGGAGCAGCAGAAAACAACCTTTCTCCCTCCTCTATGTGACATCCTTTTATATATTTTAACATGGCTATCATATCACCCCTTAACCTCCTCTTCTCCAGGCTAAACATGCCCAACTCCCTTAGCCGTTCCTCATAAGGCATCGTTTCCAGACCTTAGACCATTTTGGTTGCCCTCCTCTGGACACGTTCCAGTTTGTCAGTGTCCTTCTTGAATTGTGGTGCCTAGAACTGGACACAGTACTCCAGGTGAGGTCTGACTAGAGCAGAATACAGTGGCACTATTACTTCCCTTGATCTAGATGCTATACTCCTATTGATGCAGCCCAGAATTGCATTGGCTTTTTTAGCTGCCACGTCACACTGTTGGCTCATGTCAAGTTTGTGGTCAACCAAGACTCCTAGATCCTTTTCACATGTACTGCTCTCAAGCCAGGTGTCACCCATCTTGTATTTGTGCCTCTCATTTTTTTTGCCCAAGTGCAATACTTTACATTTCTCCCTGTTAAAATTCATCTTGTTTGTTTTGGCCCAGTTCTCTAATCTGTCAAGGTCATTTTGAAGTGTGATCCTGTCCTCTGGGGTGTTAGCCACCCCTCCCAGTTTGGTGTCATCTGCAAATTTGATCAGGATGCCCTTGAGTCCATAATCCAAGTCGTTGATAAAAATGTTGAATAAGACCGGGCCCAAGACAGAACCCTGTGGTACCCCACTAGTCACTCTTCTCCAGGATGAAGAGGAACCATTGATGAGCACTCTTTGGGTTCGGTCAGTCAGATTCCATGAGCTTCTCCAGCGAATCAGAAGATTCCCAGAAGGAGGCGCCGATGGCCAGGGCAAGGGGGGTCCCAGGGGGAACACACCAGAAACAAGGGGCCAGCGGGGACTCCCAAAGCAGCAGCGGGAGATCAGGACCAGCTTCCCCACCAGAGCGTAGTGGGGGGAAGAGTCCCAGGTGTCAGGACCAGCGTCTCCCCCAGCAGGGAGAGAAGATGAGTCAGGGCTGACCATGCCTCTATCGGAGAGTGGTGGAACGGAGGGGAGGTCAGGTCCAGCTAGCCTCCCAGAAGGGGGAAGCAGTGACAGGTGGGAACGTTTGGGCAAAGAGGGGCTGCCAGGACCCAAGCCGGAGGGAGTTGGCCTCGGGAAGAGGGGGGGGCAGCATCGTAGCCCACTTCGACGGGGACCTGCAGCAGTATCCTAACTTCAGGGCAGACATAGTTTTCACACTCAATTTGCTTCGGAAAGACTTTAGAGATGAGGAGGAAAAAGTAGGGTTCATAATCACTCATCTGCATGGGGAAGCTAAATCGTGGCTGCACAATTTATGGCGTGAAAATGATCCCGCCCTCCAGGATTCAAACGCATTTATCAAAGCTATGGACGCTTGTCTTAAATCAACGGTAGATGTGGATGTGGCCAGGAGGGAAATGCACGGGCTGACGCAGGGCAAAGCCACGGTGAGACAATATCACTCCCGCTTTTTTGCGTTAGTAAATGTGCTGGGCTGGGAGAAGGACTCAGCTGACGTGAGGGATCTGTTCTGGGAGGGGCTAAATGGAGCCGTGAAAGATGAGCTGGCGAGGGGAGAGAGACCTACCAATACCACAGAAGTCGTCCAGAGGGCGCTGGCGATAGGGGTGTGCCTGGAAGAACGCCCTTGGAGCAGGGATGACAGACGGATGGCACGCACGCCAGCCAAACAACTCCCTTCCTTCCCAGAGAGCCAGGGCGCGCGCAATCCACGCCTCCACTGGGGGGGGGGGGAGAAGAGCCGATGGAGATAGGTGATGCCAGGGCTCAGACAGCGACCAGAGCCCAAACACCGGGAGCAGTCAAGACGAAGGCTCCTAGAGGGAGCAGGAAGTGTTATATCTGCAACAGTGCACTGCACATGACCAAAGAGTGTCCCCAGAGGATCCAGAAGCACACTGCAGCCTTAGCAACAGTACGGGGAGCAGTTCAGCAGGGGGAACAGCTGCAGGGAAACGACGAAGCCTGGCTGGAGGCAGAGGCACTGGGACCCAGCCAGGCGAGTCAGTGAAGCAGTCCCCAGAGATTTTGCAGCCCACAGACCCCCTCCCACCCAAACCAGTGGTGCAACTCACCGCATCACTCCAGCTGCCAAATGGAATCACCCTGGAAGTCCCTATTACCATTGACTATGGTAGTAATGCAGACTTTATAGGAGTGGACTTCATCAGGCTACATTGCATAGCGCTCCTACCAGCCACGATGCCCCTAAACGTCGTCACGGTCGATGGCAGGAAGCTGCTGGGTGGACAGGTGGTGCAGCAAACACCGCCTCTGGTAATGCAAATTGGAAATCACCGCGAAGTCATCAGCTTCAATGTCACCCACCTGTCGGACACGCCCATAATGTGGTGGGCATGAGTTGGCTGGATAGACACAGCCCGGCATTAGCATGGTACCAGCGGAACTTAACCTTCTGCTCCTCCTACTGCGCAGAACACTGCATCCGAACCAGCCAGGAAGAGGAGGGACAAGGGGATGAACCACAGCTACACCTAGGCATGGTGCAGGCAGTACCCAACAAGTACAAGGCGTTTTTGGAGGTCTTCTGCGAGAAGGAAGCGGACAAGCTGCCTCCCCACCGGCCCTACGACTGCGCGATTGACCTCCTACCGGGGGCGACGCTGCCGACTGGAAAACTGTATTCCATGTCTGAAGACGTACTGCCGGTCACCAAGATGGTGCACTTCATTCCTTGCGCGAAGGTGGCCACAGCGAAACAGACTGCCAAACTGTTCATAGACCACGAGTTCAAAGTTCACGGCTTACCACGGTCCATCCTGTCCTACCGGGGTCGCCAATTCGTCTCGAGCTTCTGGCAGAAGCTGCTGGGCATCCTGAACGTCAAGATCAACTTAGCATCGGCACGACACCCGCAGACCAATGGGCAGGCGGAGAGGGTCAACGCCATCATGCAGCAGTACCTGCGATGCTACGCGAATCAACAGCCCTCGACCTGGGTGGACTACCTACCGCTGGTCGAGTTTGCCTACAACAACACGAAGCACGGGTCTACAGGGGTGACACCGTTCTTCGCCAACAATGGGCGGCATCCCAGAACCTTCCCGGGGTTAGAGACGAAGGGGGAGGGGGAGCCACGGGGTGCAGAGCACTTGGCAGCAGAGTTGCAGGAGGTCCACGACCAACTCCGAAGGCACTTAGAACTAGCAAAACACGCCTACAAAATGCAGGCAGACAGGCACAGGAGAGTCGGGGAAGACATCCAGGTGGGGGACTGGGTCTGGTTAGCGGCCCAGGCAGTGCCGGCCAGAACGTTAACTAAGAAGAAGCTCAGACACAAGCAGCTAGGGCCTTACCAAGTTGAGGCACAAATCAACCCAGTGGCCTTCCGGTTAACACTCCCGGAGGGCTCCAGAATGCACCCGGTATTTCATAGGTCAGTGCTCACACCCTACAAAGAACCCCACAGGTTTCAGGCGCCAGGGACCGCACCACATCCACTCAGAAAATCACCAACGGGGGAGGAGTCCACGAGGGCGTCGCCACTCAACAAGGTCACGGAGATTTTAGACTCGAGATGGGGGGAAGAGGGAGTTGAATATCTCTTCGCCAGGGAAGGTACCCCGGCCAGCGCCAACAGGTGGGTACCGGACTATGCCTTGGAGGAGCACAACCTCAAAGATGACTTCCATGCACTCTTCCCACACAGACCTATGCCGGCAGATTATTTCGACGACTGGCTTTTCACACCCACACTTTCAGCCAGCACGTTCCAGGGGTTCTCATCAGCTGAGGAAACGGCGCCAGACACAAGCTCCCCAGAGGGATGACTCTCGGGGTCTGCCACGGACCGCTCTTATTGGTGGGACAATCAACCGGAGGTGGGGTGGAGCAGGGAACTGCTAAGGGGGCCCTGGCACGCAGCATCACCCGAGGTAACAGGGGGAGAGACGGACATGGACGTGTTGGGGGAGGACCTTGGGTTCGAACACGAATGCAGAGAGATGGAAGCAGAGGAGATCGACGTCCACGAGCCCATTACGGGCTGGCCAGATCCAGCTGGCTGGCTACACACCAGGGGGAAGGAACGGTATCCCGCACTCACCCCCACAGCACTGGAGCACCCGGAACCCGCACCCGAAGGGGAGGAGGGGGGAAGGGGGGCTTCGAGGGGGGGGATGGATGTCAGGGGCTCAGGAACAGAGGTACAGGGGAGAGAGGAAATGGAGAGCAAAGGGGAAGAATCTGAGGGCAGCGTAGGGGAGTATGACAGCGACCCGAGAGATTCCATGAGCTTCTCCAGCGAATCAGAAGATTCCCAGAAGGAGGCGCCGATGGTCAGGGCAAGGGGGGGTCCCAGGGGGAACACACCAGAAACAAGGGGCCAGCGGGGACTCCCAAAGCAGCAGCGGGAGATCAGGACCAGCTTCCCCACCAGAGCGTAGTGGGGGGGAAGAGTCCCAGGTGTCAGGACCAGCGTCTCCTCCAGCAGGGATAGAAGATGAGTCAGGGCTGACCATGCCTCTATCGGAGAGTGGGGGAACGGAGGGGAGGTCAGGTCCAGCTAGCCTCCCAGAAGGGGGAAGCAGTGACAGGAGCAGTGTAACGGTCAGGAGGAAGGTTGCCGGCTGTGCGCGCGCGCCAAGTTCGAATGTACAGGCGCGGGGGACAGCAGAAAACCCGGATTGGGAGGCAGGTCCTAAAGCCCGCCGGAGGCAGGGGGAAGACTCAGGGGACTCAGCGTCAGATGAGTCTAGGAAGGGCGAGACCCCAGCTGACAGGCGGAGCCAGAGGAGGAAAGAGCAAAGGAAGAGGTGGAGCAAGGCTAGAGTCTTAAACTGGTGTCTGGGGGGAGGAGATTCAGACGGGGCTTCGACGGTCTAGAGTTTCAGACGTAGAGCTGCGCGCTACGGTTGTGAAGATGAAACTGAACTTCAATAAAGACTTTTGTATATAACAACGGACTGGTGTTGGTCCTTTGTGAGCTGGGACCTCGGGCAGCTCTGACACACACACTTTACGATTTCTGTGTCAATGTGCATTAACAGCAAAGAACACGACATGAAGTAAGCGCAAAGCCATTTCCGAGCTAGAGAGGAGAGGGGGTTGCGGGCTAACCCCTCCCACACACTCCACTCGCAGGTGCTTGCCTTTTGCCCCCGCGAGAACAGGGGAATCCCCGGGCGTGCCGGCAACTTTTAGCAGCGTCTTCACAGGCATTAGGGTGATTTATGCAAGGTGCCTGGCGCTCCAGGGAACTTTAATCCGGAAATCTAATTAATCAACAGATCTATTTAAACTAAAGCCCTGGATAAAACAAATTTAATTGAAGGTCACGTATAAATGAAAATATAATTAATTAACAGATCTATTAAGTGCCTGCCTTCGATCAGACAAAATTTAATTGAAGTGCTTTATTGGGCAGTTTAATTGACAAGTGATCTCATCTCTTTACCCCTTTAAATAATATTCTAATTTAACGCAGAGGCGATTTATGGGGTTTAGTAAAGGGTGAATTCAAATTATCTCATTCTGCTCGCGGGCTCTGCCTAGGCATTAAGTTTCATAATTTAGTATAGTCAATTCATAGTTGTTATAGATAAATAATAAATAGAGAAATAAACAATTATTTTCTTTGGTTCCTACCTGTGTAACTGGATTGCATTGTTTTGAGTATTGCCCATTGAAATGGGTTTGGTGATTCTGGCTCCCGCCTTTTGAGGAAAGGCTGCCCTGTTTTGTTTATTGCGTAGTGAGAGGTTAAATTCAAATAACACTGTGTTCATTTTAGAGCTAATTATATAGCCATTATTTTCATATAGACCAAATTAGGGCACACCGAGCCTTACTGAAATTAGGTTAGACCTAAGTCAGTGTGGTTAATACTGACTGAGACAGCGTGGTTAATACTGAACTAGGTTTAGCCAACCTCTTCAAGGTTAGTTAATAGCTAGGCCAGTGTTGATAATACTGAACTGGGTGCAATTAGCAATCCCATAATCAAGTGCAAGCTAGACAGCGTTGACAATACTGAGCTAGGTAATTCTTGGCCGTGTTGCTGATCACGGACAGTGGATTGCGATTGCATTTAAGTCAGCGCAGGTGATACTGAACGGGTAAGGGGGTACACGGACCTCCTAGGTAGGCAATTTTAAATTGCTAGGCGAATACCTTAGTGGTTCCAGTTCACGATTCAGTTTGAAATGGCTTCCGGTGGAGACCAGCAGGCATCCACTTCCGCCAATCAGCTGGCACCCCCCGCAGGCAATGGGGGCGCTCAAGTGCCGGCCATGCCTTGCGACCCTCAAGCCTTCGCCCAATTTTTCATGGCGTTTGAAACATTTTACAGACAGTGTAGGCCTAGGGGGGCTTTGGCGCTTCCAGCCCCGGAACTGTCACAGGAGGTGATACCCGACACTCCTTCTAGCTACCAAGTTCAACAGGACATCCCCGTCATTGCAGGGGGCAGCAACCAGTCAGAAACGGCGAATACAGGTCGCCCAAATACCCGTGCACAGGCAGCCATGGCTAAGAAAACAAACCAAAGCATAGGCAAAGGAAGGGCGCCGGCTAAGGGTCCCGGCAAGGGGAAGGCCACCGCCAAGGGTGCCAGCGGTAACGCCGTCTCACAAATTGTAGACATTCCTAGTGTGTTTCAGGAACAGCAGCCCCAGCACAGCTCTACCGAGGACAGCGCGGGTTCCGCCCTGGAGGATGAGCACATTGAACCTCCCACCCCTCAGCCAGCGGCAAGTGCGACCCCAGCCAACGTTGAGGTCCAAGGTGGGAAGAGGAAGTCCAAGAGGAAGCACACGTCCTCTAAGAAGAAGAGAAGTAAGCAGTCAGAGACCGAGGATGAGTCAGGTACGCCATCCTCTGATTCGGATAGCGAGGGCCCCATGGATAGCTACTGGGGCTTGGGGGAAGATAATCCCACTTTGGGCGCATGAAAGGAGGGCCAATTCCCATCGTAAGACCTTCAATGGTGTACTGGCATGGAAGGATGGGGCATTGGTGGAGGATGTAAAAGTTGCTACCAATCAATCCACTGATTTTATATTGGGGAACCATTTGTCCCAGAAGAAGAGGAATAAGATCCTCAATGGAGATTACGTGGACATGTTTACCCTTCTCCCTCCAACCAAATTGACAGGAAAACTAACTAATGTGGGGGAGGGAGACAGTGCTCCTGAAGGTAGGAGTCTATCAATTGATGAAGATGATCATCCAAATGTCATAGACCAAATGGAGCAAACAGCACGCAGACCTAGTGGTGGGAGGAAAAAATCCTTAAATAAGAGACACGGGGGAATGATTAATGGACTTCAATGTCTGTACACTAATGCGCAAAGCATGGGAAATAAACAAGATGAGCTTGAGCTCTTGGTACAGCAAACTAAATATGACATAATAGGCATCACTGAAACCTGGTGGGATAAGTCCCACGATTGGAATGTAAAAATGGGGGGATACAATCTATTTCAGAGAAACAGACCAAACAAGAAAGGAGGAGGAGTGGCGTTATATGTCAGGGATGTGTATACCTGTGAAGAGATCCAAGATTTAGAACCTCAAAGCCAAAGTGAGAGCATTTGGGTCAAAATTAAGGGAGAGAAGAATAACAGAGATCTCATTGTGGGAGTTTACTATCCTGATCAAATTTGCAGATGACACCAAACTGGGAGGGGTGGCTAACACCCCAGAGGACAGGATCACACTTCAAAACGACCTTGACAGATTAGAGAACTGGGCAAAAACAAACAAGATGAATTTTAACAGGGAGAAATGTAAAGTATTGCACTTGGGCAAAAAAAAAATGAGAGGCACAAATACAAGATGGGTGACACCTTGCTTGAGAGCAGTACATGTGAAAAGGATCTAGGAGTCTTGGTTGACCACAAACTTGACATGAGCCAACAGTGTGACGTGGCAGCTAAAAAAGCCAATGCAATTCTGGGCTGCATCAATAGGAGTATAGCATCTAGATCAAGGGAAGTAATAGTGCCACTGTATTCTGCTCTAGTCAGACCTCACCTGGAGTACTGTGTCCAGTTCTAGGCACCACAATTCAAGAAGGACACTGACAAACTGGAACGTGTCCAGAGGAGGGCAACCAAAATGGTCTAAGGTCTGGAAACGATGCCTTATGAGGAACGGCTAAGGGAGTTGGGCATGTTTAGCCTGGAGAAGAGGAGGTTAAGGGGTGATATGATAGCCATGTTAAAATATATAAAAGGATGTCACATAGAGGAGGGAGAAAGGTTGTTTTCTGCTGCTCCAGAGAAGCAGACACGGAGCCAAACTACAATGGATCCAAACTACAAGAAAGAAGATTCCACCTAAACATTAGGAAGAACTTCCTGACAGTAAGAGCTGTTCGACAGTGGAATTTGCTGCCAAGGAGTGTGGTGGAGTCTCCTACTTTGGAGGTCTTTAAGCAGAGGCTTGACAACCATATGTCAGGAGTGCTCTGATGGTGTTTCCTGCTTGGCAGGGGGTTGGACTCGATGGCCCTTGTGGTCTCTTCCAACTCTATGATTCTTTGAGTCTATGATTCTAAAAGGGGAAAAGAGGCGGTCCTATGGTAAGCGGAGGTACAGGACGCCTAGGGCAGAGCGCACCTTTGAGAATTGGTTGGATGGGTACCAGGTTTTCATGGGAGTTGTGTGTGCAGCTTATCCTCGGCGCTCCATGGATTTGGTTGCTTATCTGGCTCACGTGAGGAGGGCACATGCTCTCGCGGGAGAAAATGCCGCTTTAACGTACAATGAGAATTTCCGTAGAAACGCTTCTCTCCTGCCTTCCACCCACTGGGATCTAACGGATCCTAATTACTGGGGCGAGGACGTCAATCCCTACATCGAAAAGAAAAATCAGGACTCATCCAAGGCGGGTAAGACAGAGGTGAAGCGGCGCCGTCAGTGCTGGGAGTACAACAGGGGTGTATGCTCGCGACCCTCCTGTAAGTATCTGCATGAATGTGAGCGGTGCTGGGGTAACCACCCCGCCTCTGCCTGCTTCAAGAACAAACAGTAGCCCTTTCGGGGGGCGGGGGTTCTTCCACAACAATAACAGGGGTGCCCCCGGATCCACCCGCCAGGGGCCTGGTAACCGCCAGTAACTTGCACCTGGGTTTAGCCTCCTCCCCCATCAAACTTCAGCCCCTCAAAACCTTACTGGACCAGTATCCCGATCGAACAGCTGCACAATACCTTTGGGAGGGGTTCTCCAAGGGGTTCAGAATCCCCGTGGCTTCCCCCCCAACACCGGGAACCCACAAAATCAAAAGTCTGTTAAGGAAAGACCAGAGATAGTTAGAAAAAAGATAGAGAAGGAAATCAAGGCAGGGAGGGTGGCAGGCCCCTTTGCCGAACCCCCCTTTGAAGGACTTCACCTATCCCCTCTGGGCATTGTACTAAAGAAGACCCCAGGGGAATTCCGCATGATACACAACCTTTCCCACCCAAGGGGAGGCTCTGTCAATGATGCGATCCCCCAGGAGCTTTGTACAGTAAAATACGCCTCCTTTGACCAAGCAGTGAAAATGATTCGGCGATTTGGGCAGGGGGCACTTCTAGCCAAATGCATCATCGAGTCGGCATTCCGCCTCCTTCCCGTCCACCCGGCTGATTTCCGTTGGTTGGGCTTTAGATTTGACGGAGCGTATTTCATTGACAAAACAATGCCGATGGGTTGTTCCGTGGCTTGCTCAGCCTTTGAGTCGTTTAGTACGTTTTTGGACTGGGCCCTACGCTTCAGGACAGGGTCGTTGGGCGTGTCGCATTGTCTTGATGATTTTATTTTGGTGGCAGATAACAGGCAGCGATGCTCCGCCCTCTTGGAGGCCTTCACGGCTTTAGCTGGTGAGCTAGGGGTGCCGCTAGCCGCCGAAAAGACGGAGGGTCCAGCCACCTCTATTGTCTACTTGGGCATCGAGTTAGATACCGTGGCCCAGACCTCTAGACTGCCCGAGAATAAATTGATCGCTCTTAAAGCACTGATACAGCAGCTGCTACCCCTGAGGAAGGTTACCTTAAGGCAAGTTCAGTCCCTGCTAGGCCACCTAAATTTCGCCTGTAGGGTAGTGGCGCCGGGCCGCCCCTTTTGTGGCCGCCTGGCCAGATTGGCCACTGGTCTCAGGGCACCACAGCATAGGGTGCGCCTCTCCAAAGAAGTTAAGGCAGATCTGGGAGTTTGGTTACAGTTCCTCGACAAGTACAACGGTATATCCTTGTGGCAAGACTCCATGGCGCTCAACGCTGATTTCCAAGTTCAGCAGGTTCCTTGGGTTTCGGGGTTTACTTCAGGGGCCAGTGGCGTGCCAAAAAGTGGCCTGCAGACTGGCAGGGCCAGCCCATTACTCGGGACCTTACATTCTTGGAATTTTTCCCTATCGTGGTGGCAGTACATCTTTGGTCGGAGCAGTTCCGCAACCATAGGGTTTGTTTCAACACAGATAACCAGGCAGTGGTAGCGGTTCTTTCTCAGCAGTCCGCGCGCTCCACCAGGGTGGGTAACTTGTTACGGTCCTTCGTCCTCCTGTGTTTGGAGCAGAATATATATTTTTCAGCCAAATTCGTACCTGGCATTAATAATGACATCATGGATGCTCTGTCTCATTTTCAGATGGAGCGCTTTCGCTCATTAGCGCCGGAAGCGGAACAATCATCAATGCCTTTCCCGGAGCATCTCTGGAGCCTTGGGAGCAGGAAATGATGAAGGGAGTATTCGGTGCAGTTGCCCCTTCCACAATGAGATCATACAAGAAGGCTTGGGCTGACTTTTTAAAGTTCCGCAGCAGTATACCCAGCGCAAAGCAGAATTCCATTCCCTCAACAAGGGAGGTCCTCCACTACTTAACCCATCTGAAGGAGCTGGGCAGGGCACCAAAGACTCTCAATATTCAGTCCGCGGGGATTTCCTATTTTTGTAAAGCCTTTTTCGCCATCGACCCGTGCGCACAATTTATCGTGCGTAAGACCTTAGAGGGCTGGCGCCAGCTACAGCCCCCCAGCTCTGACAAGAGGAGGCCCATAACGTATGATATTTTGACCCAGATACACAAAAAATTACGAGAAATATGCTGGTCAAAATATGAAGCGCGCCTATTCTCTGCCGCTTATTCCGTAGCCTTCTTTGGCGCCCTGCGCATAGGTGAGGTAGTCTGCGAGGGAGGGGTTGCCCACGGCCAGAGGGGCATCCTGTTAAGTGATCTGACCCTATCAGAGACTGACCTGATGGTTCAAGTACGGAGCTCTAAGACGGACCAACAGGGCAGAGGGGCCCTCCTTCGGCTACCAGCTGCACAGGCTAGTGGTCCCTGCCCGGTGAGGGATACGAGGCGTTTCCTCTACTTAAGACCCAGTAGCCCCGGCCCCCTATTTATTCACGCGGATGGATCGACTGCTGGTGCTGCTGCTTGCGTGAGTGTTGGGAGGACCGCTCCCTTTCTGCCAACTCCATCTGGCCTAGGGGGCGGGGCCTGCATTCATCGCCACAGCATAAGAGGTCTGGGAGAGGCCTCCGGGACACGACTGCTGGTGCTGCTGCTTGCGTGAGTGTTGGGAGGACCGCTCCCTTTCTGCCAACTCCATCTGGCCTAGGGGGCGGGGCCTGCATTCATCGCCACAGCATAAGAGGTCTGGGAGAGGCCTCCAGGACACGACTGCTGGTGCTGCTGCTTGCGTGAGTGTTGGGAGGACCGCTCCCTTTCTGCCAACTCCATCTGGCCTAGGGGGCGGGGCCTGCATTCATCGCCACAGCATAAGAGGCCAGGGAGAGGCCTCCGGGACACGACTGCTGGTGCTGCTGCTTGCGTGAGTGTTGGGAGGACCGCTCCCTTTCTGCCAACTCCATCTGGCCTAGGGGGCGGGGCCTGCATTCATCGCCACAGCATAAGAGGCCAGGGAGAGGCCTCCGGGACACGACTGGTGCTGCTGCTGCTTGCGTGAGTGTTGGGAAGACCGCTCCCTCTCCTGCCAACTCCATCCGGCCTAGGGGGGCGGGGCCTGCACTACCATCACAGTTTAGAGGACAGAGCAGCTACCGGCAGCAATGGACAAAATAGTTTTAAATGTTTTAATTGCTTTTAATTTGCAGCACCTTAAATGGGGGTTGTTGTTTTTTATAATATTATATTATTTCATTATCTGCTGCAAATGTTAAAGATGTTTTTATATATTTTAAGGTGTTTTAAAGGTGCTTTTATTGTTTACTTGTTGTACCACCGTGAATGGTGGTTTTTATTTATGTATTTTTGTTTGTTCCATTTTGCTTTGTTTTTGGGGTTGGACACTGAGTGGGGCGGGGATTGGTTTTGTTTGGGCATAATTGTTTTGGTTGTTTTGTTTTCTATTTGTAAATGGAGGTTAGTATGAGGCTTGGGATTGCGACCGTGGAGGGGCGAGGGAGGTATGGCGGTGGGGGCAGATGTTATAGGCGAAGGGGATCGAGATATGGATACGCTCGTACCCCTTCCAATCTGCGCCCCATCCCGAGAGACGAGGGTAGGGTGAGCAAGGATTACTCACCTCCTTCACTGGTGTTGTGCAATGCCAGGTCTATAGGCAACAAAACCGCTACCCTGCGAGATTTCTTTATCTCGCAGGGAGTTGACCTGGCTTGTGTGACGGAGACCTGGGTGCGCGAAGGGGTAACTGTTACCTTACGAGAGATGGCGCCCCCGGGTTTCTCCGTCCTCCACCAGTCACGGACTGTGGGCCGGGGGGGAGGGGTGGCAGTATTAATCCGGGAAAATTGTTCTTTCAGGGCTCTACCATCGCCATCGATCCCCGGCATTGAATGTGTTGGCCTAGTGTGGGGCTCCGAGGAGAGCTTGGCTGTCTGGCTGGTGTACCGGCCACCTAGCGCACCAGCAGCCACCCTGTCAGGCCTGCTGGAGGCGGTGGCCGGCTGGGCCTTGGAGTTCCCTAACCTATTGGTATTGGGAGACTTCAACTTCCACGCTGATGCCACTCCCTCCTCACAGGCTCTGGACCTGGTGTCTTCCATGGCGACACTAGGGCTCTCCCAGTTTGTTTCGGGCCCCACACATCAAGCAGGCCACACGCTGGATTTGATCTTTGGCGCCGGTATAGATGTGATCATGTCTCCTTCGATGAAGGTGCCATGGTCTGATCACTACGCTCTGAAAGCCAGGATTGACTTTCCACCCCCACCCTGCTTAGGTGGCGAGCCGATTTGGGCTCGCCCGCGGAGGCTGATGGACCCGGATAGATTCCGTCAAGCCTTGCGGGACCTTGCTCCCCCTGGCGACTCATTGACTGAGCTTGTTGAGGGCTGGAATACCCAGCTCCTGGCAGCCATCGATGAGATCGCACCTAAGCGCCCTCTGCGACCCCGCAGAAACCGGGCTCCCTGGTTTACCGAGGAGCTTCGGAAAATGAAGCGGGACCTCAGACGGCTAGAGCGAGTATGGCGGGGTGCCCGTGACGGAGCCTCAAGAACATCTTATAGGGTTTTTATGAAAACCTATGAGATGGCAGTGAAGGCTGCTAAGAAGTCTTACTTCTCGGCCTCCATTGCATCCGCTAGCTCTCGCCCGGCGCAATTATTTAGTATAATTCGGTCTTTAACGTCCCTTGAAGGACAGCCAAATTTAAATAACAATCTGACACACAGCTGTGAGGCATTTGCGAGCTTTTTTGCGGAGAAGGTCCTGTTGCTCCGCCATGACCTCCCTGCCAATTTGGATACAATAAAGGAACTGGAGGCCCCTCGACTGTCCTCGGGTCCAGTATTGGACCACTTTGACCGGATATCTCCAGCCGATGTGGACAGATTCCTCCAAGCTGGAAAGCCCACCACCTGTCCTCTTGACCCGTGCCCGTCATGGCTGATTAGAGCGTGTCCAGACGAGGTGCGGGGCCCCCTGGGGGATATCATCAATTTGTCCCTTGGCACCGGGATATTCCCAGGGGAACTGAAGGAGGCGGTGGTGCGTCCGCTCTTAAAGAAAACATCATTAGATCCCTCAGATCTATCCAATTACCGCCCGGTCTCGAATCTTCCATTCCTGGGTAAGGTGATTGAGAGAGCGGTTGCTGAACAGCTTGGTAGGTTTCTGGATGAAACATCTGCTCTGGACCCATTCCAGTCCGGCTTCCGCGCTGGTCATGGGACCGAGACGGCTCTGGTCGCCCTAACAGATGATCTCCGCAGGCAGCTGGATCGAGGCGGGTCAGGGCTGCTGATTCTTCTAGATCTGTCAGCAGCCTTTGACATGGTCGATCACGAACTCCTGGACCACCGCCTTGCCGACGTGGGGATCCAGGGCACAGTCCTTCAATGGCTGCGCTCGTTTCTCTCTGGTCGGGGACAGAGGGTGGCGCTTGGGGGGGAACTGTCATCCCGCCACTCCTTGGTGTGTGGAGTGCCTCAGGGTGCAATTCTCTCCCCGATGCTTTTAACATCTTTATGCGCCCCCTCGCCCAGCTTGTCCGGAGTTTTGGGCTGGGTTGCCATCAGTATGCTGATGACACCCAACTCTATCTGTTGATGGATGGCCATCCTGACTCGGCCCCAGACACACTGACCAGATGTCTGGAAGCTGTGGCTGGATGGTTACGTGGGAGCCGGTTGAAGTTAAATCCTTCGAAGACAGAGGTCCTCTGGCTGGGGCGGGACGATATGGGATCGAGGGGGCAACTCCCATCTCTTGCGGGGGTGCAATTAGTGCCAGCACCGGCCGTTAAGAGTTTGGGTGTAATCTTCGATACCTCCCTTTCTATGGAGTCGCAGATTACAGCTATAACAAAGGCGGCATTTTTTCATCTCCGCCAAGCTAAGCAGTTGGCCCCTTATCTCTCTCGTCCTGACCTAGCCACTGTGATCCATGCGACGGTCACCTCCAGACTGGATTATTGTAACTCGCTCTACGTGGGGCTGCCCTTGAGACTGACCCAGAAACTCCAGCGGGTGCAGAATGCCGCGGCGAGACTCCTTATGGGGTCTTCGCTGCGAGACCACATTCATCCGGTATTATACCAGCTGCACTGGCTCCCGGTGGAGTACAGGATCAGGTTTAAGGTGCTGGTTTTAACCTTTAAAGCCCTATACGGCCTAGGACCCTCGTACCTACGGGACCGCCTCTCCTGGAATGCCCCACAGAGAAACCTACGGTCTGCAAATAATAACATCCTCAAGGTCCCAGGCCTCAGAGAGGTTAGGCTGGCCTCAACTAGAGCCAGGGCCTTCTCGGCTGCAGCTCCAAACTGGTGGAATGCTCTGTCAAAAGAGACTAGGGCCCTGCGGGACCTGACATCTTTCCGCAGGGCCTGCAAGACAGAGTTGTTCCGCCAGGCCTTTGGTCAGGGCGCAGCCTGACTCCCTCCTCTGGCAACCTGCACATAATTCTGCTTAATTGGTTGCCATCAATTTGATTTAATTAATTTTTATAATGAAATATTTTTAGATTGTGTGATTATTTGACTGATTATTTGATTGTTGTTAGCCGCCCTGAGCCCGGCTGTGGCTGGGGAGGGCGGGATATAAATAAAATTTATTATTATTATTATTATTATTGGCCAGGCATCAGTTTACGCGGGTGATGCGCTTGGCATTGTCAGCTTGCGGTCTGTCCGCGGCCGAATTTGCGGCTCACTCCTTTCGGATAGGGGCAGCAACCACTGCAGTGCACCTTGGGCTCTCAGCAGACAGGATAAAGGACTTGGGGCGGTGGAGATCTAATGCATACAGAGCTTATGTGAGAAAGAATTTATGACTAGCTGTGGGGTTTCCTGACCGTGGTTTTCTGCCTGTTTGCTTTTCAGAATACAAGAGGGTGCGCATTTGGCTGGTGGGCCACAGCATCGTGCATTGGGCCAAGAATCGTGCCATGAACACCGGTTTGGGTATAAATCTGAGCTTGCCTGCAAATGTAGAGCTGGCGTGGATAGCGCATAGAGGGATGCGCTGGAGCGAATTCAAGCCAGCCGTGATGGCGAGAGCTGCCTCGGAGGGCCCACCTGATGCCCTGGTTGTCCAGTTGGGGGGAAACGACTTAGCGTATCGCAAAGCTATTGACTTGAGATGGAACATTTTTGACGATTTTGCTGATCTGATGGCGACTTACCCAAACATTACGATCTTGTGGTCCTCGCTGCTTGAGAGGAGGACGTGGAGGGATTGTGTGAGCCCGGTTGGAATCAACAAGGCAAGAAAGGTCTTGGAACGGGCTGTGGAACGTAGAGTGGTGGCTCTGGACGGGTGCGTCATTAGGCACCCAGGCATCCAGTACAGCAACAAGGCCCTCTACAGACGGGATGGCGTGCATCTGTCAGATGCTGGAAATGATATTTGGTTGGGGGACATCATAGCAGGGATTACGGATTGGTTACAGGCTTGAAGGTATTGGCGGCGAGCTTTGCTCGATTTGCGGTTAGGCATTGGCAGGGGTAATTGTTATGCAAATGAGGGGGAAGGAAGCGCCATCACCTTCCCCCAATGAAAATGGGTATTCCAGTAGAGGACTCCGGGGGGCGTTGCCTTGTCCGAAACCTAGGGAGGTAAGGGCCTCCGGCACGCCCCCGAGCGGTGACACCCGTGGGATCCTAGTTGGCGTACTTCAACAGGACTCCCACGGCTTGTGGACAACCCTTCCCGGTCTCCATGCCGGTTAGTCGATAGGAGCCAATGCCTAAGGCCAATACCTTCCAATTCTGTAATCAATACAGTTGTGGCCTTTTTATGCCCATTAACCTTAAATAATGTGTCCCGTGTCTTTATTTCACATGGGGGAGGGGACTTGCCACGCAAAGCCATTTCCGAGCTAGAGAGGAGAGGGGGTTGCGGGCTAACCCCTCCCACACACTCCACTCGCGGGGGCTGGCCTTTTGCCCCCGCGAGAACAGGGGAATCCCCGGGCATGCCGGCAACCCTGCCCGCCAATTGGTGGGGCCGGGGCGGCGGGGCCTAGCCCATTTAAGGCCAGGCATGTCCGGGGACCGCCCTCTTTGCCCCGTTCCAGCTCACCGGTTATCCCATCCCAACCACCCTTTAGGCTTAGCTAGATATGACCTTGCTATGGACTTCGGTTGGTCGCCGCAAGGGGCCTGGTAGGAATTTTTCCAACTTGGTGCACTTCCAGCCTTTTGGTTTTTTCGCCTACCTCGTAGCAAACGTCACAACTTCTCGGTATTGGCGGTTAGGCATTGGCAGGGGTAATTGTTATGCAAATGAGGGGGGAAGGAAGCGCCATCACCTTCCCCCAATGAAAATGGGTAGTCCAGTAGAGGACTCCGGGGGGCGTTGCCTTGTCCGAAACCTAGGAAGGTAAGGGCCTCCGGCACGCCCCCGAGCAGTGACACCCGTGGGATCTTAGTTGGTGTACTTCAACAGGACTCCCACGGCTGGTGGTTAACCCTTCCCGGTCTCCATGCCGGGTAGTCGATAGGAGCCAATGCCTAAGGCCAATACCTTTCAATTCTGTAATCAATAAAGTTGTGGCCTTTTTTATGCTCATTAACCCAGTGTTTCCCAACCTTTTTTGGGCAAAGGCACACTTGTTTCATGAAAAAAATCTCGAGGCACACCACCATTACAGCCCCGTGACGTCAGCGCGCAGCGTCACGCCAGGAGGGACATGAATTGCTAGCAAATTACATAATCACCTCCTTGAGGGCTGGCTCATCTTCTCCGAAGGCAGAACCCCATTAATTAACAGCACAGACTCACACCATAGCCAAGACGAGGGGGAAAAACCTCAGTCATGCACAGTCATGCACATGTGGGGGCTAAATGAGGACGAAGACCGGGCAGAGAGCAGGGTTCAAATCACCCCACCTGGCCAGGACAATCCCTGGGTGCTCCCTTGGGCCACTCGCCTGACCCACCTCGCAGGGCTGTTGTTGCGAGGATAACACGGGGAGAACCACGCGCGCCCCCGGGAGCTCCTTGGAGGAGAAAGCGGGCGATGAATGCAATGCACGAAATATATGAGAGGCGACCAGGTTTTGCAGGTGAGGGGCCCCCGCCAGCCTCCGCTTCCAACACCCGGCGCAACGACGCTGAAGTTTCTCCCCGGGCTCAGCTCGGGGAGCAGCGCTGCTCCCCCCGGCTCCCCTTTGCCCTCCCGGCTCTCTCTGCCGCCCACTGGGGACCCCCCTCACCTGCCAAGTCCGGAGCGCCGGTGGAAGTTGCATGCATGCATGCAGGGCGCCGCGTTGCCATTGCATTGTACTGCACTCCATGCAACGCCTGCACACATGCATTGCCTTGCACGCACGCCAAGGGGTCTCCCCGCGGTCCGATGCGTCCCCTCCAGCGCGGATGCAGCATTGCAAAAATAACACACACCCCCAACGCAGCCCTACCTGGGGGGCAGCCGCCGCCTCCGCCGCTCCGCCTCCGCGGGGATCCCCGGGCTCCATCCTGCCACCCGATCTCCGCGGGGGCGCAGGCAGGCTGCGCGGGGTCCGCGCGGAAGAGCCCCTGCCCGCCCGGCCGCCGCCGCGCTCATTCCATGGCCGGGAGAAGAGCGCTTCAAACAAAACGCCCGGCCCGCCAGGCCACGCTGGGAAACGTAGTTTGTGCACCCCGCGCGGGCGCGGAGCCCAAGGGCGAGGGGACTACGGATCCCGGCAGCCCCCGCGCCGGGGACGGAGGGGGAGAGGCCGGGTGCAGGGATGGAGGGACGGGTGGGCGAGCGAGTGAGTGAGTGGCAGCCGCCAAGCCTTGGCCGAGAGCCAGGACGGGCCTCCCCGGAGGAGGAGGAGGAGGAGGAGGAGGAGGAGGGAGGCGCAGAGCGGGAGGGAGGGAGGGAACCCCAGGGGTCATCTAGTGAGGGCGCCCCAATCGAAAATTTGACTTAAAAAAAAAATCTTTCGAATTTTTTAATTTTTCCCTCGGCACACCAGGCAACATCTCTAGTGTGCCGCGGAACAGTGGTTGGGAAACACTGCATTAACCTTAAATATTGTGTCCCGTGTCTTTATTTATTTCTTTTTATGTAGATGGAACCCAAAAAACCTTTTTGCTTTCGTTTGGGGTGATTCTGGTGCACACCCAAATAACACCATGCGAATTGAAAAAAGCCCAATCAAAGCTTATTCGTCTTCTTTCTACGCATATGGAAGCGAAAAAATGGTGCTGTGTTATTTTGGTCTCATTACACACACTTTGCGATTTCTGTGTCAATGTGCATTAACAGCAAAGAACACGACATGAAGTAAGCGCAATCCAAGATTCTTCTTTCTATGTAGTTGGAAACCAAAATAACCTGTTTGGCTTTCTTTAGGCTTATTACACTTCGCTTTGCTATTTGTGGGTGAATGAACACCGAAAGAGCAATCGAAGCTTATTCGTCCTTTTTCTATTGAGATGGAACCAAAACATCTATGCTTGATTTGGGCTTATAACAAACATGTCATCTGCGATTTTTGGTTGAATGTGCATTCTAACCCCAAAAACACCAATTTGAAATAAGCCCAATCAGAGCTTTATCATCTTCTTTTTATGTAGATGGAACCCAAAACACCTTTTTGCTTTCGTTTGGGGTGATTCTGGCGCACACCCAAATAACCCCATGCGAATTGAAAAAAGCCCAATCAAAGCTTATTCGTCTTCTTTCTACGCATATGGAAGCGAAAAGAAGGTGTTGTGTTATTTTGGTCTCATTACACACACTTTGCGATTTCTGTGTCAATGTGCATTAAAAGCAAAGAACACGACATGAAGTAAGCGCAACTGTGCTGGTCCCGGGGGTCAGGTACCGTGAGTGTAGCAGAGTCCACACGAAGCGGGGCGAGGTCCGATGCGGAGAGACGGGCGGGGAACAGGAACGCTGGAACAGAAGGCTGAGCAGGTAACAGGTACACCGGATGGTCGGGAACAGGAGGCCGAGCAGGGAACAGGAGTACTGGATAGTCAGGAACAGGAAGCCGAGCAGGGAACAGGAGTACCGGTTAGTCAGGAACAGGAGGCCGAGCAAGGATCAGGATCACAGGAAGGTCCGAAGCCAACAACGACGTTGCTCCCGCAACCTGGGGCCGGGATGAGTGGGCTTTTATCCTCTTCTAAGGTCAGGGGCGGTCCCGACCCCCAGGAGCCCCGCCTACTCTGGCCTTAAGGCGAGCACTCCTCCTGGGGGCAACTAGTTCCCTTCGCCTCTCTGCCCTAAGCCTCTGCAGATCAGGAGAGGCCGAAGGGTTACTGGGCCCTGGAGGAGGCTCACCTGTGGCCACTGAGTCATCAGGCCCCTCTGGGGCCAGGAGGACTTCACCTGGGGCCAGCTCCTGCTGCACTGCCACAGGTGCAGGCTCTTCAGCCTCTAGGCCTTGCCCCAGTTCAGCCGGCCCTGGAGGCGGGGACTCCTGTGCAGGCTGGGATTCCTCTGTTTCATCCTCCGAATCGGAATCCCAGGCCATCACACCATCCCCCCTCCCAGGCCCCCCCCTCAACCGAGGGTCCGGACCCGGCTTGCCGGGGTACGTCGCATGGAACTCTCGGAGGCAGGCAGGTGCGTGGACGTTGGCCGCTGGTTCCCAGGAACGGTCCTCCGGTCCGTACCCCTTCCAGTCAATGAGATACTGTAGCTTTCCCCTGCGGTATCGGGAGTCCAGGATGCGTTCCACCTCGTACTCAGGCTCTCCCCGAACCAACACTGGCTGCGGTTGGGGACGGTTCGGGTGGAACTCGTCGGGTGGGGCCACAGGACTCAAAAGGGACCTGTGGAAGACCGGGTGAACCTTCAGGGTCGCGGGTAACCGGAGACGGAATGCCACAGGAGAGACTTGGTCCACGATAGGGAACGGGCCGGTGAAGCGGGCGTCCAACTTCCGCGAAGGTAGAGAGGGGTGGAGATGGCGAGTGGAGAGCCAAACCAGGTCACCGACGCGAAGTTCCGGCCCCACCTGGCGGTGGCGGTCGGCCTGGGCTTTGTACGCTTCCTTGGCCTGGTGCAGTTGCTCCACCAAAAGCTGTTGCTGGGACTGGAGCTCTTGAAGCCACTCCGTCACTGCCGGGACCGCGGATGCCGGCAGCACCTCTGGAAACAGCCGTGGATGATAACCATAGCTGGCCTGGAACGGGGTCTGCTGGGTGGACGCATTCACCGCGTTGTTATAGGCGAACTCCGCCAATGCCAGGTGGTCGACCCAGTCATCCTGCTGGTAGCTGCAGTAACACCGGAGGTACTGCTCTAGCACCGCGTTCGCCCGTTCCGTCTGGCCATCGGTCTGTGGGTGGTAGGCTGACGAGAGGCAGACCTCTGTCCCGAGGGTCTGGTGTAATGCTCGCCAGAACCGGGATGTGAACTGAACGCCCCGGTCGGACACCACGCGCTCAGGTAGTCCATGCAGGCGGAAGACATGCTGAAGGTACAGCTGCGCAGTTTCCTTGGCTGTGGGTACAGATGGACAGGGAGCGCAGTGTACCATCTTGGTGAAATGGTCGGAGAAAACCAGAAGGCAGGTACAGCCACGAGACGAGGGTAAGTCCACTACAAAGTCCAACGAAACCGTGTGCCAAGGGCGCGGTGGAACTGGCAATGGCTGAAGTAGGCCGGGGGGTCGCCCGGTAGGACCCTTGGCGCGATGGCAGACATCACAACCAGCAACGTAGCGAGCCACGTCGGCCTTCAGGCGGGGCCACCAAAACTCCCGACTGACCAAATGGGTGGTCCGATACCGTCCAAAGTGCCCCGCTGCTGGGGCATCATGGGCCATCCGGAGAACCTCCAGCCGTAGTGGCCCTGGCGGGACGTACAGACGACCATGGTGCAGCAGCAGGCCCTGATGCAGGACCAGCCCCGGATATTGTGGACTGGACCCTTCAGCCAGCTCCCGGAGACGATCCTGGGCCCAAGCGTCGACCCGCTGCTGTTCCCGCACCCGAACCTGCAGTGGCTGCGCCTCCTGGGTGGCCAGGAATGCAGCCGGAGGTAGAATCGTGGTGGGTTCTGCTTGCTGTACCGTGTCTGCGTTGTCTTCAGGTTTCCGGGACAGAGCATCCGCCTTCTGATTCTGAGAGCTAGGGATGTAGCGGATCCGAAACTGGAACCGGGAAAAGAACAACGCCCACCGGATCTGTCTTTGGTTCAGCTTGCGGGTTGTCTGGAAGTACTCCAGGTTCCGGTGGTCGGTTCTCACCTCCACCGGATGTCGTGCCCCCTCAAGATGGTGGCGCCAGACCTCGAAGGCTACCTTGATGGCCAGTAGTTCCCGCTCCCACACAGTATAGTTACGCTCCGCTGGGAGGAGCTGGCGGGAATAGAAGGCGCAGGGTAAAAGTGGCGCTTCCGGTCCGTGCTGCTGAGACAAGACGGCACCGAGAGCCGTACTGGAGGCGTCAGCCTCTACCACAAAGGGTTGAGAAGGATCCGGATGTTGCAAGATTGGCGCTCTCTGGAAACAGGCCTTCAACCCTTGAAACGCCTCCTCCGCCTCCTTGTCCCAGGAAAACGGTGTCTTGGGGCGCAGTAGTCGGGTCAACGGGGTGGTGCGGTGAGCATAGTCCGCAATGAAGGTTCGGTAATAGTTGGCGAACCCCAGGAAACGCTGTAGGTCCTTGCGGTTCCGAGGTGCCGCCCATTCTCGAACCGCTGCCACCTTCCCAGGATCCATCTGCACCCCACCTGGTGAGAGTCGGTGACCCAGGAAGTCCACTGACCGCTGATGAAACTCGCACTTGCTGAGCTTTGCATACAGACGATGCTCGCGCAAGCGCTGCAGCACGGTCCGGACATGGCCTTCGTGGCACGCCGGGTCACGGGAGTAAACCAGAATGTCATCCAAGTACACCACCACGTACTTGTCTAGCAAGTCTTGGAACACGTGGTTGATGTACCGTTGGAACACAGCAGGCGCGTTGCACAAACCAAAGGGCATAACCAGGTATTCGAACTGTCCGTACCGGGTCCCAAATGCGGTCTTCCACTCATCCCCGGCGCGGATCCGAATCAAATTGTAGGCACCCCGGAGGTCTAGCTTGGTGAACACCTGCGCCCCTTGCACCCGCTCCAGTAACTCCGAAATAAGGGGCAAAGGGTACCGGTCCGGGATGGTGATCTTGTTCAGGGCCCGGTAATCATGGCAAAGGCGGAGCTCCCCACATTTCTTTTTAACAAAGAGCACTGGCGCAGCAGTGGGCGAGGTAGAAGGCCTAATGAACCCACGCTCCAGGTTCTTGCGCAAGAAGTCCTGTAAAGCCTCGCGCTCTGGCTCGGTTAACGAGTATAAGCGACTCACCGGTAGAGGCGCTCCGGGCTGGAGGTCTATGCCACAGTCAAAGGACCGATGCGGCGGCAGCTGGTCTGCCCCCCGTTCCTCAAACACGTCGTGATAGTCCCGGTATTCAGCGGGGAGCGTTGCAGCAACCTCCTCAGTGGGCGCAGCTGCTAGCATCTCAGCCTCAGCAGGAGAACTGGGGTCTGGGAAGTGTACAGTCCGTTTGACCCAGTCAATCCGCACATTGTGAGCCACCAGCCAGTCCATCCCAAGCACCAGGGGGAACCGGGGCATGGAGGCAATATCCAGAGTTCGCATCTCACGGTGCTGCTGGAGGCACAGGACCAGGGGCTGGGTCTCCTGAGTGACGGCACCCGAACGCAGGGGCCGTCCGTCGATTGCCTCCACCTGCACTGGTTCGGGCTTGTTCCGAAGTGGCACCCGATGCTGGGCAGCAAAAGCAGCGTCCATATAAGAGCGGGTTGCGCCCGAATCTACCAGCGCATGGGTAAGAATCCATGGCCCTCCTGGAGGGTATAGATGTACCGGAACCATAAGGTGTTGTAATTCAATTGGTGCGGCCCCATTCTGTGCTGTTTGGGACCCCAGGTAGCCAGGGCCATCAGCTACTGGGGTTTGGTGGTTTCCCTGCGACTGGCGTTTCTCAGGACAGGACCTTGCATAGTGTCCGCTTCCGCCACAATAGAGACAAAGATTCCCCTCCCGACGCCGCGACTTCTCTGCGGGGGAGAGGCGTGGCCGCACTGCCCCAAGCTGCATAGGTTCCTCCAATGACTTAGCTGGGCCCGTGGGGCTGCTGGTAGACACTGGGGCCAAGAACTGGAGGTGCCGGCGGTCCCGAGCCTGACGCCGGTCCTCTAGCCGATAGTCAATCTGTAGACTCCATTGGATAAGGGTGTCTAGCGTGGTGGGGCGTTCCATCGTGGCCAGCTGGTCCAGTATCTCATCTGAAAGCCCCTCGAGATACTGGTCCCGGAGAGCCGAGTCGTTCCAGGTCAAGTCCTGTGCCAGCAGCCGGAATTCTGTGGTGTATGCGGCCACCGTGGACTTGCCCTGTCTCAACCGCCGAATCGCCCGGTTGACTTGACTCCCTTTCTGGGGGTTGCCGAACGCGGCCTCCAAACGATTGCAAAACCCCGTATAGTCTGCCAGCAAGGGGGAGTCTTGCCTGAGTAGCGGCAACGCCCACTTGGCCGCCTGGTCCTTTAACAAACTAATCAAAAAGTGCACCTTGGTGCGGTCGTCAGGAAAGTTCCGGGCTCGCCCCTGAATATATAGCTTGGCCTGGGCCAGGAACATAGGAAAGCTGGCCGGGGCTCCATCAAATTTCTCAGGCAAAGCCACTGGGTACTTGCCAGGAGTCGGGGCGTCGGCCCCAGGAGCCGGTAGGACTTCTAAGCGTTGCTGAAGTGCCACGACCGCGTCACTGAGCTGCTGCACGGTGTGAGTCAAGGCCTGGTTCTCCTGGGCCAAAGTCACCAGTGCAGCCGCCTGGTCCTCCATGGCCTCTGGCTCTTCCCGAACGCACCCCTACGAAGGGGGAGTGCGGGTGTGGCGGGAGCAAACTGTGCTGGTCCCGGGGGTCAGGTACCGTGAGTGTAGCAGAGTCCACACGAAGCGGGGCGAGGTCCGATGCGGAGAGACGGGCGGGGAACAGGAACGCTGGAACAGAAGGCTGAGCAGGTAACAGGAACACCGGATGGTCGGGAACAGGAGGCCGAGCAGGGAACAGGAGTACTGGATAGTCAGGAACAGGAAGCCGAGCAGGGAACAGGAGTACCGGTTAGTCAGGAACAGGAGGCCGAGCAAGGATCAGGATCACAGGAAGGTCCGAAGCCAACAACGACGTTGCTCCCGCAACCTGGGGCCGGGATGAGTGGGCTTTTATCCTCTTCTAAGGTCAGGGGCGGTCCCGACCCCCAGGAGCCCCGCCTACTCTGGCCTTAAGGCGAGCACTCCTCCTGGGGGCAACTAGTTCCCTTCGCCTCTCTGCCCTAAGCCTCTGCAGATCAGGAGAGGCCGAAGGGTTACTGGGCCCTGGAGGAGGCTCACCTGTGGCCACTGAGTCATCAGGCCCCTCTGGGGCCAGGAGGACTTCACCTGGGGCCAGCTCCTGCTGCACTGCCACAGGTGCAGGCTCTTCAGCCTCTAGGCCTTGCCCCAGTTCAGCCGGCCCTGGAGGCGGGGACTCCTGTGCAGGCTGGGATTCCTCTGTTTCATCCTCCGAATCGGAATCCCAGGCCATCACAGCAACCCAAGATTCTTCTTTCTATGTAGTTGGAAACCAAAACAACCTGTTTGGCTTTGTTTAGGCTTATTACACCGCTTTGCTATTTGTGAGTGAAGGAACACCGAAAGAGCAATCAAAACTTATTCGTCCTTTTTCTATTGAGAGGGAACCAAAACACCTGGGCTTGATTTGGGCTGGTAACAAACATTTCTGCGATTTTGGGTTGAATGTGCATTCTAACCCCAAAAATACCAATTTGAAATAAGCCCAATCAGAGCTTTATCATCTTCTTTTTATGTAGATGGAACCCAAAACACCTTTTTGCTTTCGTTTGGGGTGATTCTGGCGCACACCCAAATAACACCATGCGAATTGAAAAAAGCCCAATCAAAGTGTCAGGGAACTGACATCGGAGCAGAGGGGAGAGGCGGTGCTTCCCGATTCTGCAGAAGAAGGAACGAGTAAGGGTAGAGAGAGAAGGTCATCTGGGGAAGAATGTCCCGGTGACACCAGGAAGAAGGAAGAGGGAGGAAGCACCTCGGAGGATAGGCTCCGAGATGTTGGCACTGAAGGTAGTGAAGAGAGTGGAGGGGCACCTCTGGGCATGCCCACTCTGCGCAGAAGGGTTACGCGCAGAGAGGCGAGGCGAAGGGTGTCTGTCAAGGAGCTTTTATGTTGGAGGAAATTTAGGAAACACCCACTCACGTCCAGCGACTGAGCAGCAGCAGCACCTAGGCTGCTCAGTCAGGGAAAGACACCACCAACTTCTAAGCAGTTTGGAACAGCTGGAGGTTTACACACAAGCAACCCCATTTCCCGTGACAGCAATCCGTGAGTCCCTTACCTTGCTTGTGTGTAAGAGCACTGGGGAACAGTCATGAGACAAACAGAAGGAGCAGGCGCAGGAGAGGGAGCCAGAGGCGGACAGAGTCTTGAGGAGAGAAACCGAGATCTGGAGAGGCAACTGGCTCTACTAGCGGCGCGGCTGGATGAAAGGAGGACGCATGACGCCCAGGGCAAGATTACCCCCATCGCAAGAAAGGTACCGGGACTTGTGCAGAAGTTTGGGGGCAACCCCAGAGATTACAACGCTTTTAAAACAGAAGTGCAGTATGCGTTGGACCTCCAGTACGATGACTTTGCCGACGATGGGGGAAGAGTTGCTTTCGTGGTGGGGCACCTGGAGGGGCGAGCTAGAGATTGGGTTCGACCCTTAATGGCAGCGGAGAACGCTGCCTTAAAGGACCTGAGAAAGTTCTTCTCCGCAATGGATCACATGTTTTCGAGCGATGTGGAATTGAGTGTGACGCGCAAAGAACTGATGGGGTGCAAACAGGGGAACCAGTCAGTGAGAGAGTACTGGTCGAGATTTGCTATGCTGATCCATAAACTTGGGTGGGATCTGAGTTCGGAACCTATTCAAATGTTGTTTGAGGAGGGCTTATCCCCTTGGGTGAGAGACGAACTTTCCCGCTCGCCCCGCCCTCAATCGATGGACCAGCTGACCAAGTTGGCGCTCACTGTGGGAGTCAGACAAGAGACACGCGCGCTGGAAAGGCGGGAAGGGAGAGCTGAGCGTTGGCAGGAGAACCGGATTCCAGACATGCCAGCGTCGGCAGTGCCGCCCAAGGAGCCAATGGAGATTGGAGGAGTGAGCGCGCGCGGATTTTCAAACTCCAGCGAGGTGCATAAGAAGGAGGGGAAAATCAATAAGAGGTGTTTCCTATGCCAGCAGCCAGGACATTTTGCCAGAGCATGCCCTCAGAAGAAGGCGTGGCAAGGAATGGTGGGGGCAGTGGGGAGTGAGGAGGAAAAGAAGGAGGCGCCGGGAAACGGCAAGGCTTGGCTGCAGGAAAAAGGGCACAGCAGCCAGGCGAGCAACCAGTAGTAGTGCCCAAACCAGACCCCCCCCCCCGAGCAGCCATCGCAATAGAGGTGGTGCTAGAATTCCCAAACGGACACCCCATCAAAGTGAAGGCGCTGCTGGATTCAGGCAGCTCTTGCAACTTCTTTAGCAAGGATTTTGCGCTAGAACACCAGCTCCAGGTGGTGCCTTTAGAACGTCCCCTGCAAGTAACCACGATAGATGGGAGAGAACTTTTGGGAGGGGATGTAACCCACCAGACCCCTCCCATGAAAATGACGGTTTGCAGACACACTGAGACCATTGCCTTCCACGTAGCCACCCTGGCAGGACCACCCATCATACTGGGAATGAGTTGGCTGGCACTGCACGACCCAGTAGTAGGGTGGCACCAGCGGACAGTCACCTTTGGGTCAGCTCACTGCGTAGAGCATTGCCACGGAGGGGAAACCTCGAGGATGGCAGTAGCCAGGGTGGCAGGGATGGCAGTCGGGGAAAAAGGGAAGATACCACCTCAGTATGCGGACTTGGAAGAAGTCTTCAGCGAGAAGGAGGCGGATCGGCTACCCCCCCACAGGCCCTTTGACTGCCAGATCAACTTGCTCCCAGACGCTCAGCTGCCAGTGGGCAAGCTGTACGCCATGTCAGATAGGGAGATGCAGGAATTGCGGAAGTTTATTGACAAGAACCTGAAGCGAGGGTTCATAAGGGAATCGAGGGCGGTGGGGGGTAGTCCAGTGTTCTTTGTGGACAAGAGAGACTCTCATGAGCCCAGGCTCGTAGTGGACTACCGTGGATTGAACAGGGTGTCGGAACCAGTGACCTTCCCAATGCCCAGAATTGATGACATTTTGGCCAGGGTAAGGAAGGGGAAGATTTTTACCAAGTTGGACCTTCGGGGGGCGTACAACTTGATAAGGATGAAGGAGGGGGATGAATGGAAAACCACCATGTTCACCCCTCTGGGAGCCTTTGAGTACTTAGTTATGCCCTTCGGATTACAATCGGGATCGAGCACCTTTCAAGCTTTCATGCACCACGTGCTGGGGTCCCTGCTGTACAAGAATTGTGTGGCTTTTCTGGACGACGTACTCATCTACTCAGAGAATGAGGAGCAGCATGTGAAAGACGTCAGAGAAGTGCTGAAAAGGCTGCAGGAGCATCAGCTGTGGGTCAAACTGGAGAAATGCCAATTCTATGCATGAGAGGTGGAGTTCCTGGGCTACAGGTTGTCAGCGAAGGGTCTGGCCATGGACCCAGGCAAGGTGCAGGCCGTGCTAGAATGGAAGCCTCCCAAGAACCGGAAGGATGTACAGAGGTTTTTGGGGTTTGCAAATTTTTACCGGAAGTTTATCCAGAACTTCGCTCATTTAACAGCACCCATAACAGATTGTCTCAGCAGCAAGAAGAAGTTCGTATGGACGGAGGAGGCCCAAAGTTCCTTTGAAAAGCTCAAGAAGGCGTTTGCGTCGGAAGAGCACCTCCTGCACGTGGATCTGCGGAAGCCGATAAGGCTAGAGACGGACGCATCAGACAGAGCTGTAGGGGGGATATTGCTTCAGCAGGCAAATGGGGAGTGGAAACCGTGTGCCTTCTTTTCCAGGAAGCTTAACAAGTCGGAGCAAAACTACACAGTGTACAATCGAGAACTGCTGGCAATTCACGAGGCTTTTCGACGGTGGCGACATTTTCTCATAGGCGCACAGCACAAGGTCCAGGTGTGTACTGACCACAAGAACCTGGAATATTGGAGAACGGCAAGAGTGCTCAACCAACGACAGGTGCGGGGGGCTCAAGAGTTTTCCAAGTTTAATTTTGAAATTAGGTACGTGCCCGGGAAGGAAAATGTCAGAGCAGATGCCCTCTCTCGCAAGCCTGAATACGAGGAAGGGGAGGGAGGACCAGAAGCACGACATGTCATTCCCGAGGACAAATGGGTGTGTGGGGGAGTGTTCGTCGGGAGGCAAGAGCTAGCCGGGTTGACGAGGGATGATCAATATGCACAAACCAAAATGCGAGAAATTGATATCACTGGGGAAACTCGGGGGGGGGGGTTTGAAGTTAAGGACGGAGCATTGTACTATAGAGGGGCTTTGTACATACCTGAGGGGGAATTGAGAAACAGAATACTCAAACAGATGCATGACAACCCCACGGCAGGACATTTTGGCCAACATAAAACTATGTTACTAGTCACCAGGCAGTTTTGGTGGCCACGGGTGAGAGAGGATGTGAAGCAGTATGTACGAGGGTGCCAGGTTTGCCAGAGAGCGAAGGGGGAGAGGTCGGCACCTGCGGGGTTACTGGAACCCTTACCTACACCAGAGAGACCATGGGAGGTGGTATCAATTGACTTTATGACTGATCTACCCAAAGCCAGGGGGAAAACGGCAGTTATGGTGGTAGTTGATTTGATGACAAAAATGTGCCATTTTATTGCGTGCTCGCATGCGGTGACTGCAGAAGAAACGGCCAAGTTGTTTGTAGAGCATGTTTTCAGGTTGCATGGCGCCCCCTTGAGGATTTTATCCGACAGAGGCCAGCAATTCACGTCCCGTTTCTGGAGAAAGCTTATGAGTCTGCTGGACGTGGAGGTGGTGTTCTCAACGGCCAGGCATCCGGAGACCAATGGACAGGCAGAGAGAGCGAACAGCGTGCTGCAACAATATCTACGCTGCTACGTCAACGAGAGGGAGTATGATTGGGTGGACAAATTAGCGTTGGCTGAGTTTGCATACAATAACGCAGAACATGTGTCTACAGGGATGAGTCCGTTTATGGCAAATTACGGGTGCCACCCCAGGGCTTTCCCAGGGGAAGGGGAGGGAAGTTGGAGTGTTCCCGCAGCGGAGGAGTTTGTGGAAGAGATGCAGGCTTTACACCAACAGCTTAAGTTAAACCTGGAGAGAGCCAAAGAAGTGTATAAGCGGCAGGCAGACCGGCACCGCAGGGAGGGGGAAAACATAGGAGTGGGGGACCAGGTGTGGTTGTCCACCAAAGGGTTACCGTTCAAAGGAGGGTGCAAGAAGCCAAAGAGGCTGGGACCATTCCAAGTAGTTCAGCAAGTTAATCCGGTGACCTTTAGGCTCAAATTGCCATCTCACATGAAACTGCACCCTGTGTTTCACAGGTCCTTACTTTCACCTTTCAGGGAAGGGAGGGAGTGTCTGGGTCAGCAAAATGAAGCACCCTTGCATCCACAGATGGAGGAAAGGGAACTCAGTGGACATTCAGCTGAGATTCTCGATTCCAGGTGGAAAGGGGGGAGGGGGGAGTATTTGGTGGCATGGGAGGGGGAGCCAGATGAGGAAAACGCATGGGTCCCAGCAGAAGAAATGAGGGATGAGTACCTGCAGGAGGAGTTTCATAGCAGGTACCCGAGAAAGCCCAAACCACCAGAGAGATTTTGGAGGGAGCAATTTGGCACCACCGATGAGGAGGAAGAGTTTGAGGGTTTTCCCACCTCCGAAGAGGAGGTAGGGGGTTGGCCAGAAGAAGAATCCGATTGGGAAGAGGGGAGAGACAGCAGCAAATGGAGAGGGGTGTTTGAATCGTCAGATGGAGAGGAGAGTTCTTTCCGCGGGTTTCCTGCGTCACCGTCAGAGGGAAGGACGGGGGGAGGGGAGGGCCCTGGGAGGGAGGTGGATGTCAGGGAACTGACATCGGAGCAGAGGGGAGAGGCGGTGCTTCTCGATTCTGCGGAAGAAAGAACGAGTAAGGGTAGAGAGAGAAGGTCATCTGGGGAAGAATGTCCCGGTGACACCAGGAAGAAGGAAGAGGGAGGAAGCATCTCGGAGGAGAGGCTCCGAGATGCTGGCACTGAAGGTAGTGAAGAGAGTGGAGGGGCACCTCTGGGCACACCCACTCTGCGCAGAAGGGTTACGCGCAGAGAGGCGAGGCGAAGGGTGTCTGTCAAGGAGCTTTTATGTTGGAGGAAATTTAGGAAACACCCACTCACGGATACGTCCAGCGACTGAGCAGCAGCAGCACCCAGGCTGCTCAGTCAGGGAAAGACACCACCAACTTCTAAGCAGTTTGGAACAGCTGGAGGTTTACACACAAGCAACCCCATTTCCCGTGACACAAAGCTTATTCGTCTTCTTTCTACGCATATGGAAGCGAAAAGATGGTGTTGTGTTATTTTGGTCTCATTGCACACACTTTGTGATTTCTGTGTCAATGTGCATTAACAGCAAAGAACACGACATGAAGTAAGCGCAATCCAAGATTCTTCTTTCTATGTAGTTGGAAACCAAAACAACCTGTTTGGCTTTGTTTAGGCTTATTGCACTTCGCTTTGCTATTTGTGGGTGAATGAACACCGAAAGAGCAATCAAAACTTATTCGTCCTTTTTCTATTGAGAGGGAACCAAAACACCTGGGCTTGATTTGGGCTGGTAACAAACATTTTTGCGATTTTTGGTTGAATGTGCATTCTAACCCCAAAAACTGTTGTAATTGCAGAGTCCTGTGCACAACGGAATGATGAGCAGTACGTGCCACATGCTTAATGTTGCTTTATTTTCAGTTCAATGTAGAGAAATTACAAACATGCATCTTGCCTCTGCGGGAGCAGAGAAGCAACCGTCCTTCTCCTCGGAATGAAGAACACCGAGAGAGTCAGTGAAAAACAGGAAACCAGTGTACGTCACATCCAGTTTCCCATTCCCGTGGGAAAACCCGACAGTACTCTGACTGTGGAATGTAAACATTGTCTTGTGACAAGCACTTCGCTGCACAGTGAAGAGAGCAGAAACCAACATCCTCCCCCTTTCTGTGAACATCACTGGGCAGCGTGTTCGTACAACATCAGTACAAACCCAACTTCTGTACATAGGTACAGTGTTGATCCCTTGATACAATCTTGGACAATACATCAGCAGGAATTTCATTACCTGGCATATAGGACACCGTTACGAGTCCCTTCTGAATATGTTCCCTAGCATGTTGCACCTTCAATTGCAAGTGCTTCGTGCTTTGCTTACAACCTTCTGAATTCAGCAAAGCCAAACATGCTTTGTTGTCCTGGTAAACCTGGATTGGACATTTGACAGGAATTTTCATGTCTTTGCACAATTGTAACAACCATTCACAATCCTTAAGTGAATAAGACAGTGCATTCAGTTCAGCTTCACAAGTACTTAAGCTAATTGTTGTTTGCTTCTTGCAAGACCAATCAAATAGACCCTGATTGTACATGTAGCAAACTCCAGACGTACTTTTCCTGTCTGCAGTGTCACTTCCAAAACTTGCATCTGCAAAAATCTCAAGACCACCAGACTTCTGATTGTTAAATCTCAGTCTGTAATGCATAGTGGCTTTTAAATAGCGTGCTATGCGTTTCAGAGCTTTCCAATCCTTAACAGTAGGATTGTTAACTTGTCTGCTTAGCAAATTACAGCTAACAGCAATGTCAGGTCTTGAACATCTGGCAATGAAGTTTAGCTTGCCTAGCACACTTCTGTACAGTGTAGTGTCAGAAAATGCTTCTTCAGTGTCTTCTACCTGATAACCTGTTGTCATGGGTGTGTCTACAGGGTTAGCATCCATCAGGTTCAGTTTGCTTAACACATCAGCAATTTTTCGTGACTGGTGTACTAGAATGTTACCACATTGATCTCTTTCTATTTCCAGAGATAGGTAGTTGTTTACCTCACCGAGATCTTTCATGTCAAAGTGCTCTTTGAGCTGAGCTAGGGCATTATTGTACATTGTGACATCTTTCCAAAAGAATAAAATATCATCAACATAAAACAAACAATACAGCTTCTTTTGCCCCTCCTCTTTGACAAATACACATGGATCAGCTTTCCCTTGCTGAAAACCTAGAGAAAACAATGCTTCAGTGAGTTTTGTGTGCCAACACCGTGCACTTTGTTTGAGACCATAAAGGGACTTCTTTAGAGCACAAACAAATCCCTGTTTTACCTGTACACCATCAGGTGGAAGCATATAAAGTGATTCACCTAGAGATCCGTACAAAAACGCTGTATTCACATCGTGGTGACTAATGTGTAGATTTTCCTCTGCAGCTAGCTTGAGCATAAGCCTAATGCTCTCATATCTCACAGTGGGTGAGTAGGTCTCGTGATAGTCTTCACCTGGTACCTGTGCAAAACCTCTGGCTACCAATCTGGCTTTGTGTCTGACTATCTTGCCATTTTGATCAGTCTTCGCTTTGAAGACCCATTTGCTTCCAAGCAGTTTCATTCCTGGAACTACTGGAACTAGCTCCCATGTTTTGTTCCTTTCTAAGGAATCAAGCTCAGCCTTCATGGCATTTAACCATGGCTCAGCTTCCTTAGAATCCAAATCCTGGATTTCTTGGAAACTTGAAGGTTCAAATACCTTCTTGGAGCTTTTAACAGCTGCTACTGCTGTCTTAGCAAATTCATCAGCAAATCTCTTTGGAGGTCTGCCTTTTGTGGCTCTTTGTGACCTGCGAATTAGCCTTTGGTCTTCAACACTTTCCTCTTCCTTCTTAGGAGAAAAGTGGCCTATTGTGAACAATGGTTCTTCCAATTCCTGATCAGAGCTTTCAGAGGGTCGCATAGAGGCTTTCGCACTCTTGAAATCCTCTGAAGTATCCGATTCAGATTCAGAATCAGAATCAGAACCTTCATCAGTGGGCGTGGGTTGCTGTCGCTGCTTTTGCTGTTGCTTATCCTCAGTCTCATCACTGTCATCAGGATAACATTGAAAAATTCCCACATTCTCCCCCCACTTGGCATTGTACTCAACACTTCTTGTGAGCTTAATTGTCTTAGAGTCAGTCATCATTATTCTGTAAGAACCTTTCTGATAACCTAGAAAGATACCATGCAAACCACGCTTGCCTAATTTGGAGCCTTGTGGTGAGTGAACCCACATGTCAGAACCAAAAATTTTCATGTGTTTGATGTATGGTTTCTTGCCAAACATTTTCTCATAGGGGGTACAACCAATCGCTGAAGATAATCTGCGATTGTAACTGTAAACAAAACACGAGAGAGATTCGGCCCAATAACTCTCTGGAAGATTGGCATCATGCAGCAAGGTTTTTAACCCTTGAAGCAATGTCTGATTTGCCCTTTCGCAAAGTCCATTCTGCCATGGCGAGCGAGGACTGGACAAATCGTGTTGAATTCCTTTCTCAGTCAGAAAAGCTTCAAACTGCTGAGAAGTGAATTCTCCCCCGCGATCAGTGAAAAGAGTTTTTGTCTTCTTACCATGCACATTTTCCAACCAAGCACAGAATTCCTTAAACCTTTGAAAAGCCTCTGATTTCTGCTTGAGATTGTACACATAAATATACCTGGAAAATGCATCAATGAGAACCATGAAGAACCTATTTCCACCCAAAGAGGGCGATAGTGGACCAACTAAATCAGCATGAACAACCTGGTATGGTTCTGTAGCTTGCCTACTAGACACCTTACCTTTCGCAGCCATTTTCACCTTGTTTGCTGCGCATGCTTTGCACTTCATGTGGTACTTGCAGGGTTTAATAGTCATACCTTCAACCAAGGCAGGCATTTTAGATACTGCCTCAAAATGCAAATGACCAAATTTTCGGTGAAAATCATGAATACATCCTGCATGCAAACTTTTGTTAGAACCTGCAATGCAACAAGTATCATTCTGCACAACATCATCATAATACAATACAAACAAACGATCAACATTTTCAGCATGCAATACATAATCGTCTTTCTTTGTGATGGTGCATTTCTTGTTCTTGAAGGAAACGTCAATGTTCCGTTCATTCAGCTGCATCACACTTAGAAGATTGTGTGTGGCATCTGGAACGTACAGTACATCCTGTATCGATAAGTCCAAACTGTGAAGTACAACAGTTCCGTAGCCTTGACTGGGGATCGTGTGGTCATCCGCCTGGTGAATCGCACCTTCCTGCGGTGTAAAAGACACGAACAGTCGCTTATCGTTGCACATGTGGTGGGTAGCTGCTGAATCAACAACGAAGAAAGATCTAGACGTCTTCTGGACCTTTGCAACCTTTGGAGTGAAGCGTGAGACCATTGCCTTGTGCTGCGTTGTCCTGGACACCGGACCTTTGCCTTTGCTTTGGCCTTTTCCACGGGATGAACTTCCGCTGCGCTGCTCTGTCTTGGCCCTGGGATATTTGCATTCCCTCTTCATATGGCCTAGACGTCCACACGAGTAGCATTTCACTGCCTTCAAAGCTTTGGCGCCCTCTGGTGGTTCCACTGCACTCTGGGATGACGTCTGTGAAGACTCCCCCATACCCATGCAGCTAGCACCCCGGCGATCTGCTTCATTCTGGATTACGGCAGTAACATAGGCTACTGTGAGCTGAGCAGTTGGCTGAACAGCAATCTGAGTGGCAACGGACTCCCAACTTGGACCCAAAGAATGTAGTATCATAAAGGAATACACAGCCTCTGGAAAGTTGAGTCCTCTCTGTTGCAACTCATGTCTCAGATTTTGCATCTCCATCAGGTGTGTACTCACATCTCCACCTTCAGCAAGAGCCATACCATGCAGCTTGGCATAGTAGTACATTGAGGAACCAGCCTCTGTCCTCAAGTGAGTTTCTCTTAAAGTGTCCCAAATTTCTCTGGCTGTGGTCTTTCCACGCAACAGACAGAGCTCTTCTGGGGATACTATCAACGTAAGCGTTCCCCTTGCTTTGGAATCCTTTGTAGCCCATTCATCTGTAATTGGAGCTGGGGGGTTGTCTGTAATAACATTAAACAGACCTTCCTTCCGCAGAACAGCCTCTGCATAAAGTACCCAGTCCGTATAATTTTTCTTATTGAGCTTAGGAATCCCAAAAGCATCAGCCAGCTTTGCATTAGCCATCATTGCTACTTTAATCAAGCTGCGTCACAGTACGGCTGCTTCCAAAAGCACTTGTGAAAAGTACTTTCGCTTTCCCAGCCACCAAGCCTGTGAGCCTGTGACTTAGTGCCTTTGCCTGTATTGCGGCAAAAACGGCTTCAAAAGTTCAAAATCCAGCCATAAAACCATAAACTAGAAGCTGGCAGGCTGCCCGGAGCATGAGCACATACCTCCATCAATCAAACTTGACGCGCAGAGCAGATAACGCCGATCCGTTTGTCTGTTCCTCTGCCGGCATTCCGACTCGACTTCTGGAGTCTCCATTCTTCAGTTTGATTGCGTCTTTCTGGGCCCGGAACCAAAAATGTTGTAATTGCAGAGTCCTGTGCACAAGGGAATGATGAGCCGTACGTGCCACATGCTTAATGTTGCTTTATTTTCAGTTCAATGTAGAGAAATTACAAACATGCATCTTGCCTCTGCGGGAGCAGAGAAGCAACCGTCCTTCTCCTCGGAATGAAGAACACCGAGAGAGTCAGTGAAAAACAGGAAACCAGTGTACGTCACATCCAGTTTCCCATTCCCGTGGGAAAACCCGACAGTACTCTGACTGTGGAATGTAAACATTGTCTTGTGACAAGCACTTCGCTGCACAGTGAAGAGAGCAGAAACCAACAAAAACACCAATTTGAAATAAGCCCAATCAGAGCTTTATCATCTTCTTTTTATGTAGATGGAACCCAAAAAACCTTTTTGCTTTCGTTTGGGGTGATTCTGGTGCACACCCAAATAACACCATGCGAATTGAAAAAAGCCCAATCAAAGCTTATTCGTCTTCTTTCTACGCATATGGAAGCGAAAAAATGGTGCTGTGTTATTTTGGTCTCATTACACACACTTTGCAATTTCTGTGTCAATGTGCATTAACAGCAAAGAACATGAAATGAAGTAAGCGCAACCCAAGATTCTTCTTTCTATGTAGTTGGAAACCCAAACAACCTGTTTGGCTTTCTTTAGGCTTACTACACTTCGCTTTGCTATTTCTGGGTGAATGAACACCTGTAATGGTTGGGAGTTACTCGTGCGTAATCCTGCTCCGTTTGAGCATCGGATTGCCTGGTTAAACCCTCCGGGCTACGCAGCCCATATTAGCGTGGCTGCACTTAGTCACTTGTAGAATCTGACTGTGGGCGTTTCTTAAAGCGTTGCCGACATAAGAGTTGTTTGACGCCCAATCGTTTCCGCCTCTCACTGCGCGGGAGTCTCCTGCGCAGGGTGGGCGTGGGCAGCGGGGTGCTTGGGCTCTCCTTGCTAACTTCCAATGAAGAGTCTTGGAGCCCCTGCACCTCCCTGTCCTGTTGCTCTCCTGGATCCCTGGTGTTACACTCATTCTCTTCCCCTTCTTCCCGGCTAAGTCTCCCTCTAGTGCTAGGACCTTCCCCTGCAGAATCCGAGACCCTCTCCTTCTCCCGTGCCTCTGATGGCAGTTCCCTGACAACACCAAAAGAGCAAACGAAGCTTATTCGTCCTTTTTCTATTGAGAGGGAACCAAAACACCTATGCTTGATTTGGGCTGGTAACAAACATTTCTGCGATTTTTGGGTGAATGTGCATTCTAACCCCCAAAACACCAATTTGAAATAAGCCCAATCAGAGCTTTATCATCTCCTTTTTATGTAGATGGAAACAAAAGGCATTTTTGCTTTGGTTGCGGGTAATTCTGGTGCACAACCAAATAACACCATGCGAATTGAAAAAAGCCCAATCAAAGCATTCGTCTTCTTTCTACGCATATGGAAGCAAAAAGATGATGTTGTGTTATTTTGGTCTCATTGCACACACTTTGCGATTTCTGTGTCAATGTGCATTAACAGCAAAGAACACGACATGAAGTAAGCGCAATCCAAAAATCTTCTTTCTATGTAGTTGGAAACCAAAACAACCAGTTTGGCTTTGCTTAGGCTTATTACACCGCTTGGCTGTGGGTGAATGAACACCGAAAGAGCAATCGAAGCTTATTCGTCCTTTTTCTATTGAGATGGAACCAAAACACCTATGCTTGATTTGGGCTTATAACAAACAGGTCATCTGCGATATTTGGTTGAATGTGCATTCTAACCCCAAAAACACCAATTTGAAATAAGCCCAATCAGAGCTTTATCATCTTCTTTTTATGTAAATGGAACCCAAAACACCTTTTTCCTTTCGTTTGGGGTGATTCTGGCGCATACCCAAATAACACCATGCGAATTGAAAAAAGCCCAATCAAAGCTTATTCGTCTTCTTTCTACGCATATGGAAGCGAAAAAATGGTGTTGTGTTATTTTGGTCTCATTACACACACTTTGCGATTTCTGTGTCAATGTGCATTAACAGCAAAGAACACGACATGAAGTAAGCGCAATCCAAGATTCTTCTTTCTATGTAGTTGGAAACCAAAACAACCTGTTTGGCTTTGTTTAGGCTTATTACACTTCGCTTTGCTATTTCTGGGTGAATGAACACCGAAAGAGCAAACGAAGCTTATTCGTCCTTTTTCTATTGAGATGTTACCATATGTTTACGTATGCTTGATTTTGTCAGTATCTCAGCTCACAGTCAGAGGTAAACTGGCCTTCACGGGCAAACTGAGTGAGATACTTGTTTACCTTCCGTCTGCTACTCCCGGCAGGCTAGGTCGTAAACCGGTGATTCTCCTCGTTAGATGTGAGGAGAACACACCCTCTGCTTCTCTCTCCTTGCTTCCCCCCCCCCCGGGAGGGGAAATGAGACAGACAGGAGTCCTATTTACATATCTTTTATTCCTGTCATTCAGCAGTACAAAGAAACGTGACTGCACCCTTCAGACTCCATCAGAAGAGTCATAACTCCTCCCCTGTGCTTCCAGCACAGGTCAGATGACACTCTGAGCTAACATCCGGTGCTCAGTACAGAGAATAGACTCCCCCTTTTCCCCAACAGTACAGTTTGAAACAACAACATCCTGTTTTGCATTCCAGCCACCTGCAGCTGGCTTTTGCCTTGGTGCTTTTTCCCAACATCCTCCCCCAAAAGCATCAATAGGCAAAACATGATCCAGATTAGAAAACAAACAGTTGTTATACATATAACAGTCCCCTGTTGTTTCAGTTCCACCCTTGGAACTCCCCACCACTGGTTTCACCAGTGTACCTCTTGTCAGGAAAAAGCACCAACGCAAAAGCCAGCTCCAGATGGCTGGAATGCAAAACAGGATGTTATGTTTTGCAGATGTACTGTTGGGGAAAAGGTGGAGCCTATTCTCTGTACTGAGCACCGGATGTTAGCTCAGAGTGTCATGTGACCTGTGCTGGAAGTACAGGGGAGGAGTGTGTGTCTCTTCTGATGGGGTCTGAAGGGAACAGTCGCATTTCTATGTATTGCTGAGTGACAGGAATAAAACATGTAAAAGGGCTCCTGTCTGTCTCATTTCCCCTCCCTGGGGAGAATGCAGGGAGGGAGGGAGAAGCAGAGAAGCAGAGGGTGTGTTCTTCACGTCTGATTGATGAGAAGAATCGCCGGGTTTGTTTACCTAGCCTGTCGGGGTCGCAGACGGAAGGTAAACACAGTATCTCGCTCAATTGCCATGGGGGAGGCCAGGTACCTCTGACTGTGAGCGAAGATACTAACATATGGTAGCAGAGGATGGTTGTGATTCATCGGACATCTGCATGAGAGGCTGGTGGATTGTCCTCCTCTGCTCCAAGGCAGAAGGCAAGCGTCTGAGAGAAGCCAGAGGCTCAACAGACGGCTGGTGGAAAGAAGAGGTGTTTTCCACAGCAACAAAACTCAAGGTGTGCTGCATATCGGGCTAAAAGTGTGAACGCAGGTTGATTAATTCCCTGGTTCACGGGGGAGCTGCGTTGGAAAAATACAGCTCCGGGAGAAAGGCCTGCAGCTTGGAAGCTGAAGCCTGCATTCCACAAATTCCTGTGGTTAAGATAAGAAGTCCTGAATGCACTCTTGAGTGGAAAGTTACTGGCTACGCAGCTGCACTGTGAGGCTGGGAAAGCGAAACTAAGCCATGGAGTGTTTTGGCTACAAGCTTTACGTGCTCTTGGAAAGGGACTTTCCGTAGCAGCCAGCGTTTTGCTGCCAGGTGCTAAAAGCATAAACAACCTGCAGTTTCCCTGCTTGAGAAAGAAAAAAACAACTGTTGGATTTTACAGCTTGCTTGACAGTGTGAGCTAAAGACTTGGCTTCAAGATGGATGCCAAGAAGGGAGCGCTGCCTTGCCCACCTCCCTTAACCAATGACAATTATTCATCTTGGTCTGTAAAGATGAAGGCCCTGCTGCAGAATCAGAGGCTTTTTGATGTAATTGAAAACCCCATCCCTGCAGCACCAACCAGAGGTTGGGAATCACAGAACATGAGGGCCAGGACTGCTATAATTCTGTGTGTCTCAGATCAGCAGCTTGTGCATATCCAGCATTTAGAAAATGTGAAAGAGGTTTGGGACACGCTGCGTACAACGCATCAGAGAGATGCTGGTTCTTCAGCGTTGCTGTATTTTGAGAAGTTGACCAATCTGAGACTTGCGCCTGATGGAGATGTTCAAGCGCACCTGACAGAAATGAAGTTTCTGCGTCAACAGATGGTGGAACGCAATTTCCGTCTACAGGAGGAAGTGTTTTGCTTCATGATGATAAACAGCCTTAATCGCACCTACAAGATTGTTGCCAGTCAGCTTGGTTCCCTACCGGCTCAAGACCTAACCGCGGAAAGAGTGTGTGCCGTGGTCCTGAATGAACACGACAGACTTGCTGCACTGGAAGTGAAGGACAGGGGGAGGGAAGAACAGAGTTCTAATTCCCCCACTGTTGAATCTACTGGAGAGCATGGTGTAGCATTGAGTGCTGTCCGATGCTACAATTGTGGACAGACTGGGCATCTACAGCGAAACTGTAGGCAGCCGCGCCAGTCAAAAGGAGCGAAGAACAGCTCTACGAAGCCTGAGGCGTCAGGCAAAAGCCGTACCAAGTGTCAGGTGAAACCTGCAAAGGCTATGATGGCGAAAGGAACCACGCCAGTTGTTGGGAACACCTTTATAATCGACACTGGATGTACAAAACATTTATGCCCACACAGACAACTGTTTTCGACGTTGAAGAAGCAAAGCTTCACTGTGAAACAGGCCAACGGTCAAGAGTTGGAAGCGACCGGAATTGGAACTGTGTATCTTGAGAGTCTGAACTTGACTATAAGCGATGTTTACCTGGTTCCAGAACTGAAATTTAATCTGCTGAGCATGTCGCAGATTGCAAAGAAAGGACTGAAACTGTCCTATGATGCTAAAAGCTGCAAGATCTACAAAGATGGAGAACTGTTTCTTACTGCCAAAGAGAAAGATGGACTGTATTTGTTGTCTTTTGATCAAAGTGATTACATGAAATGTAATTCTTCTGATTCTAACGAAATCTCTCTTGCAGGTGTGACCAGTGTGAGCACCAGGAAGGTGACCAAGAAGGTCGACAGAGCATTTCAGCGGGTGTATGCTGATGTGATTGGTCCTCTAGAACCATCTAGGGGCAATGCAAAATATTACCTTTTGTGTGTGGATTGTTTCACTAATTATTCTTGGGTTTATATGATGGAGAAACCGCAGGAAACTTTAGAAAAGTTTCAGGAGTTTTGTGACAAGGTTAAGAATATGCATGATGCTAACATTGATTGTCTTTTCACAGATGAGCAGCAAATTTTTCTGTTACAGAAGTTTCAGAAGTTCCTGGATGGAAAAGGGATAGACCACAAAATTGCTGTTTCAGCCGAAGCATGGAACAGAGGGGTCTGTGTTAGAGTGAACAAAGAATTGCAAAAGGGGATGCATGCGCAATTGCTTAGTTCACATTTGCCACATGAATATTGGGCCGAATCTCTAGCGTCCTATCTTCATGTGTGGTTGAGAAAAGTCTCAACAGAGTTGGGATGTTCTCCTTTTGAGAAGCTGTTCAATAGAAAACCTTCTGTTGCCTATTTTAAGGTTTTTGGGTCTCATGTGAGAACAGAAGCTCCAGGTGGAGTAAAGAGTGCCAGAGGCATTTTTGTGGGATATGAAAAGGGTCTCTACAGAGTAATTTTGTCTGAATCTGGTCAGGTGATTCTCACAAAGTTTCTAGAAAGTGCTCCTGAACAAGAGCGGGTTGTACAACACACATTTCCCACAGGAAACGATTCAGATGATGATGATTTTTCTGATGTCACAGATTACAGTGGTACTGATGATGACACTGATAGCTCAGAGAGTTCAGTTGTAACAGTCATTGAGAGAAAATCTCACACAATGGATAGACCTTCACAGGTGAAGGAAGAACCACTGAATGCTACTGGTTCTCAACAAAGTCCAGAGGTTGAACCAGTAAGCACAGAGGATCAGAACCTCGTACGCAGGTCTGAGAGAGTTACAAAGGGTGTACCACCAAAGAGGTACTCAAAAGAGTTTGCTAACTTAGCTGTTGCATGTGTTGCTATTGTTAACAACTCAAAGCAGGTTAAAGCAGTGTCTAAGTCAGAGACAAAGACACAACAGAGAGTAGCTAACCAAGGTAATGCAGAAGCACTCATTCCTTGGAAGCCAGACAACCAGAGAGGTACACTGGTGAAACCAGTGGTGGGGAGTTCCAAGGGTGGAATTGAAACAACAGGGGACTGTTACATGTATAACAACTGTTTGTTCTCTTCTCTGGATCATGTTTTGCCTATTGATGCTTTTGGGGGAGGATGTCAGGAAAAAGCACCAAGGCAAAAGCCAGCTCCAGATGGCTGGAATGCAAAACAGGATGTTATGTTTTGCAGATGTACTGTTGGGGAAAAGGTGGAGCCTATTCTCTGTACTGAGCACCGGATGTTAGCTCAGAGTTTCATGTGACCTGTGCTGGAAGTACAGGGGAGGAGTGTGTGTCTCTTCTGATGGGGTCTGAAGGGAACAGTCGCATTTCTATGTATTGCTGAGTGACAGGAATAAAACATGTAAAAGGGCTCCTGTCTGTCTCATTTCCCCTCCCTGGGGAGAATGCAGGGAGGGAGAGAGAAGCAGAGAAGCAGAGAAGCAGAGGGTGTGTTCTTCACATCTGATTGATGAGAAGAATCGCGGGGTTTGTTTACCTAGCCTGTCGGGGTCGCAGACGGAAGGTAAACACAGTATCTCGCTCAATTGCCACGGGGGAGGCCAGGTACCTCTGACTGTGAGCGAAGATACTAACACCTCTCCAAACAGTGGTTCCTCCTTCACCTGTGAAGGTCTATCCATTGTGTGAGATTTTCTCTCAATGACTGTTACAACTGAACTCTCTGAGCTATCACTGTCATCATCAGTACCACTGTAATCTGTGTAATCAGAAAAATCATCATCTGAATTGTCACCTGTGGGAAATGTCTGTACAACTACCCGCTCTTGTACTGGAGCACTCTCAAGAAACTTTGTGAGAATCACCTGACCAGATTCAGACAAAATTACTCTGTAGAGACCCTTTTCATATCCCACAAAAATGCCTCTGGCACTCTTTACTCCACCTGGAGCTTCTGCATATTTTTAACCTTGTCACAAAACTCCTGAAACCTTTCTAAGGTCTCTTGCGGTTTTTCCATCACAAAAACCCAAGAATAATTAGTAAAACAATCCACACACACAAGGTAATATTTTGCACCGCCTCTAGATGGTTCTAGAGGACCAATCACATCAGCATACACCCGCTGAAATGCTCTGTCGACCTTCTTGGTCACCTTCCTGGTGCTCACACTGGTCACACCTGCAAGAGAGATTTCGTTAGAACCAGAAGAATTACATTTCATGTAATCACTTTGATCAAAAGTCAACAAATACAGTCCATCCTTCTCTCTGGCAGTAAGAAACAGTTCTCCATCTTTGTAGATCTTGCAGCTTTTAGCATCATAGGACAGTTTCAGTCCTTTCTTTGCAATCTGCGACACACTCAGCAGATTAAATCTCAGTTCTGGAACCAGGTAAACATTGTTTATAGTCAAGTTCAGACTCTCAAGATACACAGTCCCAATCCCGGTCGCTTTCAGCTCCTGACCGTTGGCCTGTTTCACAGTGAAGCTTTGCTTCTTCAACGTTGAAAACAGTTCTCTGTGCGGGCACATGTGTTTTGTACAGCCAGTGTCGATTATGAACGCGTTCCCAACATCTGGCGTGGTTCCTTTCGCCATCATAGCCTTTGCAGGTTTCACCTGGCACTTGGTACGGCTTTTGCCTGACGCCTCAGGCTTCGTAGAGCTGCTCTTCGCTCCTCTTGACTGGCGCGGCTTCCTACAGTTTCGCTGTAGATGCCCAGTCTGTCCACAATTGTAACATCGGACAGCGCTCAATGCTACAACTCGCTCCTCAGTAGCTTCAGCAGCGGGGAGATTTGAACTCTGTTCTTCCCTCCCCCTGTCCTTCACTTCCAGTGCAGCTGGAACAGTTCCTTCGCTCCCCCATCTAGGGTCAAAGCTCTCCTCAGTTTTCGATGAGCTCTTAGGAACTTGGCCAGCATCATCCTTGCTCACCCCTTCTGGGGTAGTCGTCTTTCCAGACCATGATGAATAACTGCCACTGGTCAGGGGAGATGAATAAGGCAGGGCTCCCCCCTTCTTGGCATCCATCTTGAAGCCAAGCCTCTGTCTCACTTTCCAGCCTTGCTAAAACTCCAATAGCCTCTGCTGGACTTGTTTACTGCCTTTCCAGGCAAGCTGCAAGCTGTTTCTCAGACCTTGCACAGCATCGAAGACATAGTCAAAACAAAACTTTCGCTTCCCAGGCCCTCTCTCAGAGCCATCTGCGCAGCCAGTAAATTTCCACGTCTCTGACGAGCGTCGCTTAGCAACTGTGCATACTTGAAAGCTTATCTCTAACTTTTAGCCCGAAATGCAGCATACCTTGAGATCCGTTGCTTGGAAAACACTTTCCTCTGGGTCCAGCCGTCTGTTCAGCTTCTGGCTGCTCTCAGACGCTATTTTCTCCCTTGGAGCAGAGGAGGACAATCCACCAGCCTCTCATGCAGATGTTCGATGAATCGCAACCACCGAAAGCTGCCATATGTCAGTATCTCAGCTCACAGTCAGAGGTAAACTGGCCTTCACGGGCAAACTGAGCGAGATACTTGTTTACCTTCCATCTGCTACTCCCAGCAGGCTAGGTCGTAAACCGGTGATTCTCCTCGTTAGATGTGAGGAGAACACACCCTCTGCTTCTCTCTCCTTTCTTTCCCCGCCAGGGAGGGGAAATGAGACAGACAGGAGTCCTATTTACATGTCTTTTATTCCTGTCATTCAGCAGTACAAAGAAACGTGACTGCACCCTTCAGACTCCATCAGAAGAGTCATAACTCCTCCCCTGTGCTTCTAGCACAGGTCAGATGACACTCTGAGCTAACATCCGGTGCTCAGTACAGAGAATAGACTCCCCCTTTTTCCCAACAGTACAGTTTGAAACAACAACATCCTGTATTGCATTCCAGCCACCTGCAGCTGGCTTTATCATTGGTGCTTTTTCCCAGCAGATTTGAGCTGGTAACAAACATTTCTGCGATTTTTGGGTGAATGTGCATTCTAACCCGCAAAACACCAATTTGAAATGAACCCAATCAGAGCTTTATCATCTTCTTTTTATGTAGATGGAACCCAAAAAAACTTTTTTGCTTTCGTTTGGGGTGATGCTGGCGCACACCCAAATAACACCATGCGAATTGAAAAAAGCCCAATCAAAGCCTATTCGTCTTCTTTCTACGCATATGGAAGCGAAAAGATGGTGTTGTGTTATTTTGGTCTCATTACACACACTTTGCGATTTCTGTGTCAATGTGCATTAACAGCAAAGAACACGACTTGAAGTAAGCGAAATCCAAGATTCTTCTCTCTATGTAGTTGGAAACCAAAACAACTTGTTTGGCTTTGTTTAGGCTTATTACACCGTGTCAGGGAACTGCCATCAGAGGCACGGGAGAAGGAGAGGGTCTCGGATTCTGCAGGGGAAGGTCCTAGCACTAGAGGGAGACTTAGCCGGGAAGAAGGGGAAGAGAATGAGTGTAACACCAGGGATCCAGGAGAGCAACGGGACAGGGAGGTGCAGGGGCTCCAGGACTCTTCGTTGGAAGTTAGCGAGGAGAGCCCAAGCACCCCGCTGCCCACGCCCACCCTGCGCAGGAAACTCCTGCGCAGTGAGAGGCGGAAACGATTGGGCGTCAAACAAATCTTATGTTGGCAACGCTTTAAGAAACGCCCACAGTCAGATTCTACAAGTGACTAAGAGCAGCCACGCTACCATGGGCTGCGTAGTCCGGAGGGTTTAACCAGGCAATCCGATGCTCAAACGGAGCAGGATTACGCACGAGTAACTCCCAACCATTACAGCATTCTGACTCACCCTGAAAGTTGCTCGTGCGCAACAAGCAGAAGGGGGCATCATGAGTAAGACCGGAGGAGCTGGAGCCAGGGGAGGGGCAGCTGGAGGCCAATCGCTGGAGGAGAGAAACCGCGATTTGGAAGAGCACATAGCCATCCTGACAGCGAGGCTGGAAGAACGACGGTCGCTGGATGCTCAGGGGAAACCCACCCCCATAGTGATGAAGGAGTTACGGGACTTTATCGACAAGAACCTAAAGAGAGGGTTTATAAGAGAGTCAAAAGCAGTGGGGGGCAGTCCAGTATTTTTTGTGGACAAAAAGGACACTGATAAACCGAGGCTGGTCGTGGACTTCAGGGGGGTAAATTTGGTGTCAGAACCTGTGACTTTCCCGATGCCCAGAATCGATGACATTCTGACAAGAGTGAGGAAGGGAAAGAATTTCACCAAGCTAGATCTGAAGGGGGCTTACAACTTAATCCGGATGAGAGAGGGGGATGAATGGAAGACCACCATGTTCACACCCCTGGGGGCCTTTGAATATCTCGTTATGCCTTTCGGATTACAGTCAGGCTCCGCCTGTTTTCAAGCGTTCATGCACCACGTGTTGGGGTCTCTGCTTTACAAGAACTGTGTAGCATTCCTGGACGACGTCTTGATTTATTCGGAAAATGAGGAGCAACATGTGAGAGATGTCAGGGAAGTGCTACAACATTTGCAGAAACACCAGTTGTGGGTCAAGCTAGAGAAATGTCAGTTTCATGCCCGAGAGGTGGAGTTCCTGGGGTACATGCTATCTGACAAAGGCTTAGCGATGGACCCAAGCAAGGTGCAAGCAGTATTGGAGTGGAAGACCCCAAAGACACGAAAGGATGTGCAGAGATTCCTAGGTTTTGGCAATTTCTACCGGACGTTCATCAAGAACTTCGCACACTTGACGGCCCCAATCACGGACTGTCTCAGTAGTAAGAGAAAGTTTGTGTGGATGGAGGAAGCCCAGCAATCCTTTGAAAGATTGAAGAAGGCATTCGCGTCGGAGGAACAATTACTACATGTGGATTTGGAGAAACCTATGAGGTTGGAGACGGACGCGTCAGAAAGAGCCATCGGGGCGGTTCTGTTGCAGCCAGGACTGAGCCAGCAAGAATGGAAACCGTGCGCCTTCTTCTCGAGGAAGCTGAGCAAGTCGGAACAAAACTACACCGTGTACGACCGAGAACTGCTAGCAATTTACGCCGCCTTTCGTCGGTGGCGCCATCTGCTGATAGGGGCGCAGCATAAGATCCAGGTCTGCACAGATCACAAGAACTTGGAATATTGGCGGACAGCACAGGTGCTCAACCAGAGACAGATTCGCTGGGCGCAGGAGTTTTCCAAGTTTTCTTTCGAAATCCAGTATGTGCCCGGCCAGCAAAACGTGAGAGCAAACGCTCTTTCGCGGAAACCAGAGTACTTCGAAGGAGAAGGGCCGCCGGAGACCCGCCACGTCATACCTGAGGACCAATGGGTGTGTGGGGGTACTCTAGTGGGCACGAGAGAACTGGCAGGACTCACTAGGGACGATGAATTCGCCCGGACTAAAATCAGGGAACTCCAAGAGGGGAGGGGAGCACCAGAGGGGTTTGAGGAGAAGGAAGGGGTGTTGTACTACAGGGGGGTGATGTACGTACCGGGGGAGGCTCTAAGAAGAAGGGTACTCAAACAACTACATGACACCCCCACAGCGGGACATTTTGGGCAACACAAAACCATGATGCTGGTGACCCGACAATTTTGGTGGCCACGGGTGAGGGAAGGTGTACGTGAATATGTAAGAGGGTGTGACCGCTGCCAGAGGGCCAAAGGGGAACGCACGATGCCAGCAGGTTTGCTGGAACCCTTACCCACGCCAAACAAACCCTGGGAGGTGGTGTCAATTGATTTCATGACGGATTTGCCCAAATCAAGGGGAAAAACAGCAGTGATGGTGGTAGTAGACTTGCTAACCAAAATGTGCCACTTTATCGCCTGCTCCCATGCGGTGACGGCGGAAGAAACGGCACGGTTGTTTGTAGAACACATTTTTAGGCTGCATGGCGCCCCCTTGAGGGTTTCATCTGACCGCAGAAAACAATTTACTTCCCGGTTCTGGAGGAAGCTCATGAGCCTACTGCAAGTCGAGGTAAGCTTCTCGACAGCGAGACACCCAGAAACCAATGGGCAGGCGGAAAGGGCAAACAGTGTACTCCAGCAATACTTACGCTGCTTCGTTAGCGAAAGGCAGAATGATTGGGTAGAGAAACTAGCGCTAGCAGAATTTGCGTACAATAATGCTGAACATGTGTCCACCAGTATGAGCCCCTTCTTGGCCAATTATGGGTGTCATCCCAGGGCGTTCCCGGGCAATGAGGAACAGAGCTGGAGTGTACCTGCTGCTGAACAGTTTGTGGAAGAAATGGAAGCGTTACATCAACAGCTCAAGATGAACCTAGAAAGGGCTAAAGCCAGTTACAAGAAGCAAGCAGATAAACACCGGAGGGAAGGGGAAACCATTAGGGTGGGGGATCGCGTGTGGTTGTCCACTCAAGGGTTACCCTTTAAGGGAGGGTGCAAGAAGTTGCAGCCCAGAAGACTGGGCCCGTTTGAAGTTATACAACAGATAAACCCAGTGGCGTTCAAGCTCAGGTTGCCCAACAACATGAAAATACATCCCGTGTTCCACAGGTCCTTGCTCTCACCGCACAGAGAGGGGCGGGAATTAGAGGGGCGGGAGGTAGAAGTCTTGCCACAACCACAGGTAGAAGAGAGGGAACACCAGAGCTCGGCCGCAGAGATAGTGGATTCAAGGTGGCGAGGGCGGCAGGTGCAGTACTTGGTGGCGTGGGAAGGAGAGCCCTGGTCGGAAAACACGTGGGTGCCGGCAGAGGCAGTTGGCGACGAGCATATGGTGGAAGTGTTCCACCGACGGTTCCCAGATAAACCCAAGCCCTTAGAGCGATTCTGGGAAGAACAGTTCGGCACGACGGAGGAGGAAGAGAGTTTCGAAGGGTTTTCAGAATCCGAAGAAGAATCGGATTGGGAGAGTCATTCCTTGGGTGGGAACCTTAGCAGGTGGGAAGAGGTGTTCACACCCACAGATGAGGAGGACAGCTCTTTCAGGGATTTCCTTGGCTCGCCGACCAGAGAAGAGGCTGCAACAGAGCCCCCGGGTCGGAGGGGGAGTGAAGGGGGCCCTGTCAGGGAACTGCCATCAGAGGCACGGGAGAAGGAGAGGGTCTCTGATTCTGCAGGGGAAGGTCCAAGCGCTAGAGGGAGACTTAGCCGGGAAGAAGGGGAAGAGAATGAGTGTAACACCAGGGATCCAGGAGAGCAACGGGACAGGGAGGTGCAGGGGCTCCAGGACTCTTCGTTGGAAGTTAGTGAGGAGAGCCCAAGCACCCCGCTGCCCACGCCCACCCTGCGCAGGAGACTCCCGCGCAGTGAGAGGCGGAAACGATTGGGCGTCAAACAACTCTTATGTTGGCAACGCTTTAAGAAACGCCCACAGTCAGATTCTACAAGTGACTAAGAGCAGCCACGCTACCATGGGCTGCGTAGTCCGGAGGGTTTAACCAGGCAACCCGATGCTTAAACAGAGCAGGATTACGCACGAGTAACTCCCAACCATTACACACCGCTTTGCTATTTGTGGGTGAATGAACACCAAAAGAGCAATCAAAGCTTATTCGTCCTTTTTCTATTGACATGTTACCATATGTTTACCTATGGTTGATTTGGGCTGGTAACAAACATTTCTGCGATTTTGGGGTGAATGTGCATTCTAACCCCAAAAACACCAATTTGAGGACCACTGGTGTGAAATTTACGGCATGTAATGCCCTGAAAGAAAATATTATGAAAATGATTACAGGTGGTACATGACCCTAATCAAGCTTGCAAAAATATATCATTTGCCAGACAATAAGTGTTGGAATTGTAAAGAAACTGAAGGAAAATTCTTTCACCTATTGTGGACGTGCCCAAGGGTTAAGGCTTTCTGGGAAATGAAATATAATTGTCAGGGGCTCAGGAGCAGAGGTACAGGGGAGAGAGGAGATGGAGAGCGAAGGGGAGACTTTAGAGATGAGGAGGAGAAAGTAGGCTTCATAATAACTCATCTGCATGGGGAAGCTAAATCGTGGCTGCACAATTTATGGCGCTGTCAGGGGTTCAGGAGCAGAGGCACATGGGAGGCAGGAGAGGGAGGACTATTGGGAAGAGTCCGAGGACAGCGAGGAAGAGGAGGACGGTGGCCCGAGGGATTCCATGAGCCTTTCCAGCGAATCGGGGGATTCCCAGGAGGGGGCGCCTGTAGCCAAGACAAGAGGAGCCCCAGGGGGGACTCATCAGGGGGAAGGAGCAAATAGGGAATCCCGAAGCAGCAGCAGGAGATCGGGACCGGCTTCCCCTCCAGAGCGTAGCGGGGGGGGGAGGTTCCAGTGTGTCAGGGGAAGCAGCTCCACCAGCAACAGCAGCTCCACCAGCAACAACACCAGCAACAGCAACAAAAGAAAAGAGGCTCAATTACAGGCGTAACTCCTACAGGAATAACAGGACAAGAAAAAGTGACAGCTGCCTCTATGGAGTCAGTGACACAAGCGTTACTCAAGATAAATCAATCTTTGGAGACCTTGACAAAGCAGAGTACAGAAAATACACAGAAATTAACAGAACTAACAGCAAGATTGGACTTGAATACAGAATCTATAAACAGGCTGGTTCAAGAAAATTCTGCAACACGTAAAATTGCAGAGGAAGCTAGAACTATTGCTGGAGAGACTCAAGGGAACTTAGAACCGATTGCTAAAAAGGTTCATGAACATGATGTAACTCTGGCTTTGTGGGAATTACAGAGAAAGGAAAGAAATCTGAAATTAAGACTGATTCCCGAGAGCGAAGGAGACAACCTGGTGGAGTTTTTAACACAAGAGTTTGCTGGTTTCTGGGAAGACTTGGAGGAGGAAGAATTTAAGATTACAACAGCATTTAGACTGGGCAGAAGACAGAACAGAAAGACCCAGAGGGACTGTTTGATTACCCTTAGATCTAAGGAAGAAAGAGATAAAATATTAAAATTACACTACCAAAAGGCCTTGCAAATTGAAAATTCATCCATACAGATTTTTAAAGGCATCCCTAAACATATCTTGGAGTTGAGAACATTCTATAAGGATTTGGTTTACCTGCTGAAGAAGAACATCATCCCTTTCAGGTGGGAGTTCCCACAAGGACTGTCTTTTGACTATAAGGGAAAGAAGGTGAAAATAAAGACAATACAAGACAAAGAGAGATTCTTGGAAAGAAACCAAGAGGACTTACAGAAGGGAACTGTGGATCCAATTGCAGAACAAAGGAGAGCACTAGACATTCTGAACCTATCGTTTGGACTTAACCCATCACCATCAGAGGAAGAGCAACAACTTGGAGCGGTTGGAGGAGTAACAGAAAAATAACAAGACGGCTCTGCAATTCCTTAGCTGGAATTGTAATGGGCTGAACATGCCTTTGAAGAGACGTCAAGTGTTTCATATTTTGAAAAGAGAACAATTGGACTTGATTTGTTTACAAGAAACCCATGTAACCAGAGCACACAGGAAACTACTCATAAATAAAAGATTAGGACAAGAATTCATTTCATCGGATAAAGTTAAGAAACGAGGAGTCGTGATCTATGTAAAAGAGAAATGGGTTCCAAAAATGATGTTTAAAGATGAACAAGGAAGATATCTGGCAGTTGAAATACAAGTACAAGGAGAAAAATTCTTAATAGTTGGAATTTATGCACCAAATGAAGGCAAGGCGGAATTCTTCAAGAAACTTCATGAAACTCTGATGGACTATTTGGATTACAATATGATAATTATGGGAGACATGAACGGTGTAGTTTCTACAAATATGGACAAGGCACAAAGACTGACAATCTCCAAGGAAGGGAGACTTCCGAAGACCTTCTTTGAAATGACGGAAAATATGGACCTAATAGACATATGGAGAACAAGGAACCCTCTTGAGAGAGAGGGAACTTTTTTCTCTCAAGCAATGATGACCTGGACCAGAATTGATCAAATCTGGATCACTAGTGGGATGGCTCCAAAGATTAGGAGGGTAGAAATCTGCCCAAAAACTTGCTCCGACCATAACGCCGTGAAGATGGAAATGAAACTTACAACAACTGGTCAATTTAGATGGAGGATGAATGACACCCTGTTTCGAGATAAGGAGATCCACATGAAGGCCCCAAAAACTTTAAAGGACTATTTTGAAATAAATCTAAAGGCCGATGTGGAAAAAAGAGTGATCTGGGATGCAAGTAAAGCTGTGATGCGAGGATTCTTGAATCAACAAAATTCAATAAAAAAGAGAAAGCAGAATGAGAAGAAGGAAAAGATTTTGGAAAAGATAAAAGAAGGAGAGAAAAAATTAAGATCAAAACCAAAGTCCCAGGAGATTTTGAGAGAGATTAAGTTATATCAAACACAATATATGGAATTGATGAATCAAGAGATTGAATGGAAGATAAAGCAAATGAAACAAAAAACATTCGAATTGGCAGATAAATGTGGCAAACTTCTGGCATGGCAATTGAAGAAAAGGCAGAAACTAAATACAGTTACAAGCCTAGAAGTGGATGGAAAGAACATATCTAAACCCAATGAGATTAGAAACTGTTTTCTGAGTTATTTCAAAAAACTTTATTCTCAAGGACCACAAAATGAAGAGGACATAGATAAATTCCTTAAAAAATATGGATTACAAAAAATCTCTCATCAAAGCAAGGTGGATTTAAACCAGAGAATAACAGAACAAGAGATAGAGGGTGCCATTCAAGACATGCAATTGGGCAAGTCTCCAGGGCCAGATGGACTGACTTCCAGATACTATAAATCTTTGAAGGAGTGGTTGGTTCAACCGTTAAAGGAAGTCTGCAACGAGATTTCAGAGGGGGAAAAGGCACCAGAATCGTGGAAAGAAGCGTATATTTCACTCATACCAAAGACAGAGACTGAAAAGACTCAACTTAAGAACTACCGCCCAATATCATTACTTAATGTGGATTATAAAATTTTTGCAGACATTTTGGCAAAAAGACTTAAAAGAGTGTTGATGGAGAAGATTCATAAGGACCAAGCAGGCTTTCTCCCAAAAAGGCACTTATCGAACAATGTAAGGAATATAATAGACATTCTGGAATTGCTAGAGGTGAACATAAACACTAAAGCAGTGCTGATTTTTGTGGACGCGGAGAAAGCCTTTGACAATATTTCTTGGAGTTTTATGAAAAAGAATCTTCATGGGATGGGGGTAGGCCAAGGTTTTGAGAATGGTATGGGTGCAATATATTCTGAACAAAAAGCTAAGCTGATTGTAAATAATGTGATAACGGAGGAACTTAAGATAGAAAAAGGAACACGACAGGGGTGCCCAATTTCCCCATTGCTTTTCATTTCTGTTCTAGAGGTGTTGCTGAATATGATTAGAAATGACCAGCAGGTTAAAGGTGTACAGGTCGGAGCTAAACATTACAAGTTAAGGGCATTCGCAGATGACTTAGTATTGACCTTACAAGAGCCAAACACTAGTACGAAAAGAGTGTTGGATATAATTCAACAATTTGGCCAGGTAGCCGGACTTAAACTGAACAAACAAAAAACTAAAGTCTTAGAAAAAAAAATTGACAGTCATGGAGAAGGAGAAATTTCAAGAAGAGACAGGTTTGACAGTGGTTAAGAAGGTGAAATACCTAGGGGTTCATTTGACATCTAAAAATTTGAACTTGTATAAGGACAACTATGAAAAATGTTGGTCAGAAATTAAAAAAGATCTAGAAATATGGTCAAATCTAAAATTGTCAATGTTAGGCCGAATTGCAGTTATTAAGATGAATGTATTGCCTAGAATGCTATTTTTGTTTCAAACTTTGCAGATTCTTGACAAGATGGACTGTTTCAAGAGGTGGCAGAAAGACATTGCGAGATTTGTCTGGCAGGGCAAAAAGCCCAGAATAAAATTTAAAATACTTACAGATGCAAAAGAAAGAGGGGGATTTGCCCTGCCGGACTTAAAACTGTACTATGAAGCAGCAGCGTTTTGCTGGCTGAAAGAGTGGATGCTCCTCGAGAATACAGATATCTTGGATTTAGAAGGCTTTAATAATACATTTGGTTGGCATGCATATCTATGGTATGATAAAATCAAAGTGCATAAGGCTTTTAAAAATCACATTGTCAGAAAAGCGTTGTTTAATGTTTGGATAAGATATAAAGATTTGTTGGAAAACAAAACCCCTAGATGGTTGTCACCCTTGGAGGCTAAGGCACTGAAGAAACTTAATATGGAGGTCGGATGGCCAAAGTATTGGGGAATTTTGGAACAGGATGGAGATAAATTGAAATTACAAAGTCATGAGAAATTGAAACCTAAAGTACGAGATTGGCTCCAATATTACCAAATAATGGAGGTTTACAAACAGGACAGGAAAATTGGCTTCCAGGTGGAAAAATCAAAATTAGAGACTGAACTGTTAGATCCCAATACCAAGAATTTGTCAAGAATGCATAATTTGCTGCTGAAATGGAATACACAAGATGAAACAGTTAAATCAGCTATGATTAAGTGGGCACAGGACATTGGTCATAACATTATGTTTGCTGACTGGGAATGGTTGTGGAACACCGGTATTAAATTTACGGCATGTAATGCCTTAAAGGAAAACATTATGAAAATGATCTATAGGTGGTACATGACCCCAGTCAAGCTAGCAAAAATCTACCATTTGCCTGATAACAAGTGTTGGAAATGTAAAGAAACTGAAGGTACTTTCTATCACCTTTGGTGGACATGCCCGAAGATTAAGGCTTTCTGGGAAATGATATATAATGAAATGAAAAAGGTACTTAAATGTACTTTCCCTAAGAAACCAGAGGCCTTTCTCTTGGGCATTGTCGGCCAATTGGTGTCAAAGAAAGATAGAACTTTCTTTATGTATTGTCAGGGAACTGCAATCGGAGGAACAGGTGGGGAGAGGGCTCACGGAGGCTGGGAGGGACTCAACAGCTGAAGCAGGGACCAGCAGGGGGAGAGATGGGTCTCTGGAGGAAAGTCTCACTAAGGCTGAGAGAGACGCAGCAGCTAAAGCAGGAACTAGCAGGGAAAGGGGAGGATCTCTGAGGGAAAGCGAGCAAGAGGGAGGGCTCAGGGACACGTCCAGCGAGAACAGTGGGGAGGTGTCAGAAGCTCCCATAGGGAGACCCATTCCTCGCCGGAAGCTGTCACGCCGCGAGTCCCGAATACGTGTTTCCGTTAAGGAGCTTTTATGCTGGAAGCGCTTCCGAAAACAACCACTGTCGGAATCTGGAAGTGACTAGAGCAGACATGTCTGAGGAGCTCTGTCACACACAGAGGTTTGTGGAGTTGCACAAACTCTGAGGGACTACGATTTTACGCACAAGCAGCTCATCATCCCATCACATGTATGCTACAACAGCAGCAAGAATACTTATCGCAAAGTATTGGAAGACACAAGATCTACCCACCCTGGAAGAATGGCAGATGAAAGTGATGGACTACATGACATTGGCTGAGATGACTGGCAGAATCCGTGACCAGGGAAAGGAGACGGCGGAAGAAGAATGGAAGAAATTTAAGGACTATTATAAACTTGATGAATGTTAGAATGTCGAGGTTTTGAGAAAGAAAGGGTTACAGTGATATAAGATTAGACTGAAGGAAAGATTAAGAGGACAGAGGCTTGAGAGAAATAATTAGAAGTTGCTAAAAATTTTGGACATCGGGATGCAGAAAGGGGAGGTATGGGGGAGTCTGAGAAACAAGGTTTATGAAAAAAAGATTATGAAACTATACGTGTTTGTATGTCTTTTTATATGTTTGTATTGTTTTTAAAAAAATTGTAAAACCAATAAAAAAAATTATAATAAAAAAAGGGGGAAGCAGCTCCGTCGGCAGGAACGGAGGGGAGGTCAGAACAAGCTATCCTCCCGGAAGGGGAGGGGAGCAGTGAGAGGAGTGATGTAACGATCAGGAGAAAGGTTGGAAGCTGGGCGCGCGCGCCAAGTTCAAATGTGCAAGCGCGCGGGGAAACGGAGAGCCCGGGGGAGGAGCCAGGTCCCAAAGCCCGCAGGAGAGCCATCTGTGGATTCAGCGTCAGAGGAATCCAGGAGGGGTGAAACTCCAGCGGGCAGAAAGACCCTGCAGAAAAGGAAAGACAGGAGGAGGTGGAGCAAAGCAAGCATCTTAAACTGGTGCAGGGGAGGGACTGATTCAGAGGGGACTTCAGCGGTCTAGCGTTACGGACGTGGGGCTGCGTGCCTCGGCTGTGAAACGAAAAATGAACTGCAATAAAATTTCTGTATATAAAGAGAGACTGGCGTTGGTCCTTTGTGAGCTGGGACCTGAGGCAGCCCTGACAGTAAGTCCCCTCTCTGTACGCAAAAATTTTTTTTTGCAAGCTCACGAAGGTTGGCAGAGATGACTGCGGAGGAGCAACTAACAGAACTGCGAAACGCAGTAGCGGAGCTTTCCACGGCAGTACTGATCTCCAAAAAGACAGGAGAGGAAGCAGAAGCGCGGTGCCAGGATCTGCAAGCCAGGTGGGAGCGTGCATGCAAAGAAGGGTTCCCGGGGCCCAGGTCAGAGGGAATTGGACTCGGCTGGCAGGGGGGCAGTTTAGTAGCCCACTTCGATGGGAACCTGAAGCATTATCCCAGTTTCTGAGCTGACGTCGTATATGCGCTGCATTTGCTTCGGAAGGATTTTAGAGATGAGGAGGAGAGAGTAGGCTTCATTGTATCCCACTTGCATGGGGAAACTAAAGCCTGGCTACGCAATTTATGGCACGAAGATGGTCCTGCCCGCAGGGATTCTGACGCATTTATCGCGGCCATGGACGCTTGTTTCCAATCTACCGTGGACATTGATGTGGCAAGGCGCGAGATGCATGGATTGAGGCAAGGCAAGGCTACAGTACGACAGTACCATTCCCGCTTTTTTGCATTGCTGAATGTGCTGGGCTGGGAAAAGGACTCCGTGGCAGTGAGAGATTTGTTCTGGGAGGGACTCAATGGCTCCGTAAAGGATGAGTTGGCAAGGGGGGACAGACCTCAAACCCTCGCAGACGTCGTGCAGAGAGCGCTCACGATAATAATAATAATAATAATTTATTATTTATACCCCGCCCATCTGGCTGGGCCTCCCCAGCCACTCTGGGCGGCTTCCATAAAAACCAAAAATACAATAAAATATCACACGTTAAAAACTTCCCTGAACAGGGCTGCCTTAAGATGTCTCCTGAATGTCAGGTAGTTGTTTATCACTTTGACATCTGCTGGAAGGGCGTTCCACAGGGTGGGCGCCACTACCGAGAAGGCCCTCTGCCTGGTTCCCTGTAGCTTTGCTTCTCGCAATGAGGGAACCGCCAGAAGGCCCTCAGCGCTGGACCTCAGCGTCCGGGCAGAATGATGGGGGTGGAGACGCTCCTTCAGGTATACTGGACTGAGGCCGTTTAGGGCTTTAAAGGTCAGCACCAACACTTTGAATTGTGCTCGGAAACGTACTGGGAGCCAATGCAGGTCTTTCAAGACCGGTGTTATATGGTCTCGGCGGCCGCTCCCAGTCACCAGTCTAGCTGCCACATTCTGGATTAGTTGTAGTTTCCGAGTCACCTTCAAAGGTAGCCCCACGTAGAGCGCATTGCAGTAGTCCAAGCGGGAGATAACCAGAGCATGCACCACTCTGGCGAGACAGTCCGCAGGCAGATAGGGTCTCAGCCTACGTACCAGATGGAGCTGGTAAACAGCTGCCCTGGACACAGATTTGACCTGCGCCTCCATGGACAGCTGTGAGTCCAAAATGACTCCCAGGCTGCGCACCTGGTCCTTCAGGGGCACAGTTACCCCATTCAGGACCAGGGAATCCTCCACACCTGCCCGCCTCCTGTCCCCCCAAAACAGTACTTCTGTCTTGTCAGGATTCAACGAAGAACGCCCTTGGCACAGTGATGAGGGTCGCCAGGTGCGTGCACCGGCTAGAGCGTCTCCTTTTCTTCCCAGGGACCTGGGACGTACGCATCCCTCGCCTCCGCTGAGGGAGGGGGAGGAACCGATGGAGCTTGGTGGTGCCAAGGCTCAGACAGCAGCCGGAGCCCCAGCGCCCGGAGCAGTCAAGACTAAGCCTCCTAGAGGGAGCAGGAAGTGCTACATCTGTGACAGTGCGCAACACATGGCCAAAGAGTGTCCCCAGAGGCTCCAGAAGCACACTGCAGCCTTAGCAACAGTAACAGAGGCAGCTCACCACGGAGAGCAGTTTCAGGGAAATGACAGTGCCTGGCTGGAAGCAGAGATGCTGGGGCTCAGCCAGGCAAGTCAGTAAAGCAGTCCCCAGCGATTTTGCAGCCTACAGACCCCCTACCACCCAAGCCAGTGGTGCAACTCACTGCAACTCTCCAGTTACCTAATGGACTCACCCTGGAAGTCCCTGTTAGCATTGACTCCGGTAGCAACGCAGACTTCATGGGGGTGCAGTTCATCAAGGAACATCGCATAGCGCTTCTACCAGCCACGCTGCCCTTAAACGTTGTCACAGTCGATGGCAGGAAGCTGCTGGGCGGGCAGGTGGTACAACAGACACCACCCATGGTGATGCAGATTGGGAATCACCGCGAGGTCATCAGTTTCAACGTCACGCGCCTGTCAGACACGCCTATAGTGTTGGGCATGAGTTGGCTGGATAGACACAGCCCGTCATTAGCGTGGTACCAGCGACAACTCACCTTTGGTTCATCCTACTGCGCACAGCACTGCATCCAGCCCGGCCAGGAAGCGGAGGGCCAGGAGGAAGGGCAGCAGCTGCACCTGGGCATGGTGCAGTCGGTGCCCCACAAGTACAAGGAGTTTTTGGAGGTCTTCTGCGAAAAGGAAGCTGACCAGTTGCCCCCCCCACCGGCCCTACGACTGCGCAATTGACCTCTTGCCAGGAGCGACGCTGCCGACTGCGAAGCTGTATTCCATGTCCGAGGACGAGATACAGGAGCTCAGGGAGTTCATAGAGCACAATTTGAAGCGGGGATTCATCCAAGAATCCAAGGCAGTGGGGGGCAGTCCTGTGTTTTTCGTGAAGAAGAAGGACACGCCCCAAAAAAGGCTCATCGTAGACTTTAGGGCCATAAACTCGATGACAAAGCCCAAGGCATTTCCCATGCCTAAGATTGACGACTTGCTCGCGACGGTGCGAAAGGGGAAGATCTTCACCAAGCTGGATCTGCGCGGCGCGTACAATCTCATACGCATGAGGGAGGGTGATGAGTGGAAGACGGCCATGTTTACGCCGTTGGGCACCTATGAATACAAAGTTATGCCGTTTGGCCTCCAAAATGGCTCCCACTGTTTCCAAGCATTCATGCACCACGTGCTAGCGGGACTCCTTTACAAGAAGTGCTTATGCTTCCTCGACGACATCCTGATCTTCTCGGAATCGCCGGAGGCTCACGAGAGTGACGTAAAGGAGGTCCTGCAGAGGCTAAGGGAGCACAGACTCTACGCCAAACTGGAGAAGTGCCAGTTCGACGTGACGGAGGTGGATTTTCTGGGCTACAGGCTGTCCGACAAGGGACTCGCCATGGACAGCGCCAAGGTCCGTGCGGTGTTGGACTGGAAGAGCCCACACAATCGGAAGGAAGTCCAGAGGTTCGTCGGCTTCGCCAACTTTTACCGCAAGTTCATCAAAGGTTTCGCGAAAGAGACGGCGGCTATCACGGACACCCTCAGTTCCAAGAAGAAAAAGTTCATTTGGACGGACCAGGCGGAGCAGTCCTTTCGGAGACTTAAGAGCCTCTTCGTGTCGGAAGAACAGCTGCTACACGTGAATCCCAGCAGGCCCATGCGGGTTGAGACTGTCGCATCGGACAGAGCGGTGGGGGCGGTCCTCTTGCAGCAAGATCCGCAAGGGAACTGGAGGCCTTGCGCGTTCTACTCCAGAAAGCTCAGCAAGTCGGAGCAGAACTACACCATCTGGGACAGGGAGTTGCTGGCCATTCATGCAGCATTCAAGGCGTGGAGGCACTTCCTCATCGGAGCCAGACACACTGTGCAGGTCCGCACGGACCATAAGAACCTAGAGTATTGGCACACGGCGAAGCTCCAGAGCCAGAGGCACATACGCTGGGCGGAGTTCTTTGCGGATTTCGACTTCAGGATAGAGTACATCCCAGGAGACAACAATGTCATAGCAGATGCTTTCTCCAGGAAACCCCAGTATCTCGAGGAAGCGGCACCAGTGGCGGCCAAGCACATTTTCGCACCGCAGGCATGGGCATGTGCTTCAGCCGCCGTGGACCTGGACGCGGTGCGTCGCGCGCTGCAGACGGATCCGTTCGCGCAATCCAAGATGGAGGAACTGCGGAGGGGCACAGCAAAGGACGGCGATTTCCAGATACGCGACGGCCTGCTAACCCGCAAAGGTGCTCTCTACGTGCCGGGGGACGATCTCCGCGCGAAGGTCCTGCAGCAGTTGCACGACGCACCCAGCGCGGGTCACTTCGGCAAGGAGAAGACGGCAGACTTAGTAGCCAGGGACTTTTGGTGGCCCCAGATGCGAGGAGAGGTCGCGGATTATGTCGCCAGGTGTGACACTTGCCAGAGATCCAAACCAGTGCACAAGAAGCCAGCGGGACTACTGGAACCGCTGGAGACGCCACTACAGCCGTGGGAGAGGGTGGCGCTGGACTTTGTTACTGATCTACCCAGTTCGCGAGGCAAGACGGCGGTACTTGTGGTTGTAGACCTGTTCACCAAGATGGCGCATTTCATTCCTTGCGCGAAGGTGGCCACAGCGGAACAGACCGCCAAGCTGTTCATAGACCACGTGTTCAGGGTTCACGGCTTGCCACGGTCCATCCTGTCCGACCGGGGCCGCCAATTCATTTCCAGTTTCTGGCAGAAGTTCCTGGGTATCCTGAACGTCAAGATCAACTTAGCGTCGGCGAGGCATCCGCAGACCAACGGCCAAGCGGAGAGGGTCAACGCCATCATGCAGCAGTACCTGCGATGTTACGCCAATCAACAGCCTGCGACTTGGGTGGACTACCTACCGCTGGCCGAGTTTGCCTACAACAACACGAAGCACGCGTCAACGGGGGTGACACCGTTCTGCGCCAACAATGGGCGACATCCCAGAACCTTCCCGGGGTTGGAGACGACGGCGCAGGGGGAGCCGCAGGGAGCTGAGCACTTAGCAGCAGAATTGCAGGAGGTCCACGAGGAACTCCGACGGCACTTGGAGCTAGCTAAACACGCCTACAAGGTGCAGGCAGACAGGCACAGGAGGGCAGGGGAAGACATCCAGGTGGGGGACTGGGTATGGTTAGCGGCCCAGGCAGTGCCGGCCAAGTCGTTAGCTAAGAAGAAGCTAGGACACAAACAGCTAGGGCCATACCAAGTTGAGGCCAGGATCAATCCTGTAGCTTTTTGGTTGACTCTCCCAGAAGGTTCCAGAATGCACCCGGTCTTTCATAGGTCGGTGCTCACACCCTACAAGGCCCCACACAGGTTTCAGGAGCCAGGGACAGCACCAGACCCGCGCAGAAAGTCACCAGAGGGGGGGAAGTCACTGAGGGCCACGACATTCAACGAGGTCACGGAGATTCTGGACTCGAGATGGGGGGAGGAGGGAGTAGAATATCTCCTCGCCAGGGAGGGTACCCCGGCCAGCGCCAACAGTTGGGTGCCGGATTATGCTCTGGAGGAACCGCTTCTCAAAGACGAGTTCCATGCACTCTTCCCACACAGGCCCATGCCAGCGGATTATTTCGACAGCTGGCTTTTTACGCCCACACTTTCCGCCAGCACGTTCCAGGGGTTCTCCTCCGCAGAGGAGACGCCGGCGGAATCGAGCCCTCCAAGGGGATTGTGCTCTTTTTTATATATATATATAAATTTTTTATTGGTTTTACAGCATTTTTTAAACAATACAAACAAATAAAAGGACAAACAAACATGTATAATTTCCTAACCTTTTTTTCATTACCCTCATTTCTCAGACTCCCCCATACCTCCCCTTTCTGCATCCCAATTTCCAAGATTATTTCAGCAGCTTCTAAATAATTTTATCAAATATGTGTCCTCATAGTCTTTTCTTCAACTTATTCTTATGTCACTGTAATCCCTTTTTCTTTCTCAACACCTCGACATTTTAGCATTCATCAATTTTATAATAGTTCTTAAGATAAATTTTAAATTTCTTCCAATCCTCTTCCGCCGTCTCTTTCCTCTGATCACGGATTCTGCCAGTCATCTCAGCCAATGTCATATAGTCCATCACTTTCATCTGCCATTCTTCCAAGGTGGGTAAGATCTTGTGTCTTCCAATACTTTGCGATAAGTATTCTTGCTGCTGTTGTAGCATACATAAAGAAAATTCTATCTTTCTTTAACACCAATTGGCCGACAATGCCCAAGAGAAAGGCCTCTGGTTTCTTAGGGAATGTACATTTAAGTACTTTGTTCATTTCATTACATATCATTTCCCAGAAGGCCTTAATCTTTGGGCACGTCCACCAAAGGTGGTAGAAAGTACCTTCAGATTCTTTACATTTCCAGCACTTGTTATCAGGCAAATGATAAATCTTTGCTAGCTTGACTGGGGTCATGTACCACCTATAGATCATTTTCATAATATTTTCCTTTAAAGCATTACATGCCGTAAATTTTATCCCGGTGTTCCACAACCATTCCCAGTCAGCAAACATAATATTATGGCCAATGTCCTGTGCCCACTTAATCATAGCTGATTTAACTGTTTCATCTTGTGTATTCCATTTCAGCAGCAAATTATACATTCTTGATAAGTTCTTAGTATTGGGTTCTAACAATTCAGTTTCTAATTTTGATTTCTCCACCTGGAAGCCAATTTTCCTATCTTGTTTGTACACCTCCATTATTTGATAATAATGGAGCCAATCTCGTACTTTGGGTTTCAATTTCTCATGACTCTGTAACTTCAATTTATCTCCGTCTTGTTCCAAGATTTCCCAATACTTTGGCCATTCGGCCTCCATATTGAGCTTTTTCAATGCCTTAGCCTCCAAGGGTGACAACCATCTAGGGGTTTTGTTTTCCAGCAAGTCTTTATATCTTATCCAGACATTATATAATGCTTTTCTGACAATCTGGTTTTTAAAGGCCCTATGCACTTTAATTTTATCATACCATAAGTATGCATGCCAACCAAATGCATTATTGAAACCTTCTAAATCCAAGATATCTGTATTCTCGAGGAGCATCCACTCTTTCAGCCAGCAAAACGCTGCTGCTTCATAATACAATTTTAAATCCGGCAGGGCAAATCCCCCTCTTTCTTTTACATCTGTCAATATTTTAAATATTATTCTGGGCTTTTTGCCCTGCCAGACAAATTTTGAAATGTCTTTCTGCCACCTCTTGAAACAGTCCATCTTGTCAAGAACCTGCAAAGTTTGAAACAAGAATAACATTCTAGGCAATACATTCATCTTAATAACTGCAATTCGGCCTAACATTGACAGTTTCAAATTTGACCATATTTCTAGATCTTTTTTGATTTCTCACCAACATTTTTCATAATTGTCTTTATACAAATTCAGATTTTTAGATGTCAGATGAACCCCTAGGTATTTCACCTTCTTAACCACTGTCAAACCTGTTTCATTCTGGAATTTCTCCCTCTCCATACCTGTTAAATTTTTCTCCAAAACTTTAGTCTTTTGTTTGTTCAGTTTGAATCCGGCCACCTGACCAAATTCTTGAATTATCTCCAACACCCTCTTTGTACTAGTATCTGGCTCTTGTAAAGTAAGTACCAAATCATCTGCAAAGGCTCTTAACTTATAATGTTTTGCTCCGACCTGTACATCTTTAACCTGCTGGTCATCTCTAATCATATTTGGCAAAACCTCCAGGACTGATATAAAAAGCAATGGGGAAATTGGGCACCCTTGTCGTGTCCCTTTTTCTATCTTAAATTCTTCAGTTATCACATTATTTACAATCAACTTAGCTTTTTGTTCAGAATATATCGCACCCATACCATTCTCAAATCCTTGGCCTACCCCCATCCCATGAAGATTCTTTTTCATAAAACTCCAAGAAATATTGTCGAAGGCTTTCTCCGCATCCACAAATATCAGCACTGCTTTAGTGTTTATATTCACCTCCAATAGTTCCAAAATGTCTATTATGTTCCTCACGTTGTCTGATAAGTGCCTTTTTGGGAGAAAGCCTGCTTGGTCCTTGTGAATCTTCTCCATCAACACTCTTTTCAATCTTTTTGCCAAAATGTCTGCAAAGATTTTGTAATCCACATTGAGTAATGATATTGGGCGGTAGTTCTTAAGCTGAGTCTTTTCAGTCTCTGTCTTTGGTATGAGTGTAATATAAGCTTCTTTCCACGATTCTGGCGCCTTTCCACCCTCTAGAATCTCGTTACAGACTTCCTTTAACGGTTGTACCAACCACTCCTTCAAAGCTTTATAGTATCTGGAAGTCAGTCCATCTGGTCCTGGAGATTTGCCCAGTTGCATGTTCTGAATGGCACCCTCTATCTCTTGTTCTGTTATTCTCTGGTTTAGATCCACCTTGCTTTGATGAGAGATTTTTTGTAGTCCATATTTTTTAAGGAATTCATCTATATCCTCTTCCTTCTGCGGTCCTTGTGAATATAATTTTTTAAAGTAGCTCAAAAAACAGTTTCTAATCTCATTGGGTTTGGATATATTCTTTCCATCCACTTCTAGGTTTGTAACTGTATTTAGTTTCTGTCTTTTCTTCAATTGCCAAGCCAGAAGCTTACCACATTTATCTGCAGATTCGAATGTCTTTTGTCTCATTTGCTTTATCTTCCATTCAATCTCTTGGTTCATCAGTTCCATATATTGTGTCTGGTATAACTTGATCTCTCTCAAAATCTCCTGGGACTTTGGTTTTGATCTCAATTTCTTCTCTCCTTCTTTTATCTTTTCCAGGATCTTTTCCTTCTTCTCATTTTGCTTTCTCTTTTTTACTGAATTTTGTTGGATTAGGAATCCTCGCATCACAGCTTTACTTGCGTCCCAGATCACTCTTTTTTCTACATCAGTTTTTAGGTTTAATTCAAAATAGTCCTTTAAGGTTTTTTGGGCCTTTCTGTGGATCTCCTCATCTCGAAACAGGGTGTCATTCATCCTCCATCTAAATTGACCAGTTGTTATAAATTTCATTTCCATCTTCACGGCGTTATGGTCAGAGCAAGTCTTGGGGCAGATTTCTATATTCTTGATCTTTGGAGCCAGCCCACTAGTAATCCAGATTTGATCGATTCTGGTCCAGGTCATCATTGCTTGAGAAAAGAAAGTTCCCTCTCTTTCGAGTGGGTTCCTTGTTCTCCAAATATCTATCAAGTCCATATTTTCAGTCATTTCAAAGAAGGTCTTCGGAAGTCTCCCTTCCTTAGAGATTGTCTGTCTTTGTGCCTTGTCCATATTTGTAGAAACCACACCATTCATATCTCCCATGATTACTACATTATAGTCCAAATAGTCCATCAGAGTTCCATGCAGCTTCTTAAAAAATTCCGCCTTCCCTTCATTTGGTGCATAAATTCCAACAATTAACAGTTTTTCTCCTTGTATTTGTATTTCAATTGCCAAATATCTTCCTTGTTCGTCTTTAAACATCATTCTTGGGGCCAATTTCTCTTTTGCATAAATCACCACTCCTCTTTTCTTAACTTTATCCGATGAGATGAATTCTTGTCCTAGTCTTTTATTTATAAGTAATTTCCTGTGTACCCTTGTCACATGGGTTTCTTGTAAGCAAATCAAATCCAATTTTTCTCTTTTCAGAATATGAAAAACTTGACGTCTTTTCGTGGGCATGTTCAGCCCATTACAATTCCAGCTAAGGAATTGCAGGGCCATCTTGTTATTTGTCATTTACTCCTCCTACCGCTCCAAGTTGCTGCTCTTCCTCTGATGGTGGTTTAAGTCCAAACGATAGATTCAAGATATCTACCGCCCCTTTTACCTCTGGAATTGGGTCTACCGTTCCCTTCTGCAAATCCTCGTGGTTTTTCTCCAAAAACTTCTCTTTGTCTTGAATTGTTTTTATTTTCACCTTCTTTCCCTTGTAGTTAAAGGACAGTCCTTGTGGGAACTCCCACCTAAAAAGTATGTTGTTCCTTTTCAGCAGGTAGACCAGATCTTTATAGAAGGTTCTCACCTCAAGAATATATTTAGGGATGTCCTTGAAGATTTGTATATGAGAGTTTTCAATTTCCAAGGCCTTTTGGTAATGTAGTTTTAATATTTTGTCCCTTTCTTCCTTGGATCTAAAAGTAATCAGGCAATCCCTCGGAGTCTTTCTGTTCTGTCTCCTGCCCAATCTGAATGCTGTTGTTATCTTAAATTCTTCCTCCTGCAATTCTTCCTGCCAAAAGTCAGAAAACTCTTGTGTGAGGAACTCCACAAGGCTGTCCCCTTCACTTTCGGGAACTAGTCTTAATTTCAGGTTTCTCTCCTTTCTCTGTAATTCCAGCAAAGACAAGGTCGCATCATGTTCATACACTTTTCTGGAGATTGGTTCTAGTTTTTCCTGTGTCTCTTCAGCAATATGTCTGGCGTCCTCTGCGATTTTACGTGTTGCAGAGTTTTCTTCAATCAGCTTATTTATAGATTCTGTGTTAGATGTCACACTTTTCGTATTCAAGTCCAACCTTGCTGTTAATTCTGTTAATTTTTGTGAATTTTCTGTACTCTGCTTTGTCAAAGCTTCTAAAGATTGATTTAACTTGAGTAACGCCTGTGTCATTGAATCCATTGAAACAGCTGTCACTTTTTCTTGCCCAGCTGCTCCTGTCGGTGTTAGGCTTGATATTGAGCCTCTTTTCTTTTGTTGTTGTTGTTTTGCTTTAGCTCTGGTAGTTATCTCATCTGCTGGGCCGCTCATGTCCCAAGGACGTTCTCACAGGAGCAGTTTCCTGATGGAAAATCCCACTGTCTTAATCCGTTGCTCTGCAACTGTTACTTCTCAACCCTCTAGAGGGAGCAAACCAAAATGTCCAAGTGAAGGAAACAAAGAACAAAGAACAAAGAGACCAGGATTCCTCAATATAAGTGCTGCAACACTTTTTCTATATAATTACTCTGTCCACACTATCCAAAGAGTTGTTGCAGCAAAGTCCCAACACTGTAACAAGCAGAGCTTCCACAGTATAACTTTGTAACAAGTTGTATCAAGTTCTAAATACAGTTCCTGGTATCTTATTTTGACAGTCCGTCTCAGGGGATTAAGGCAGCGGAAAACTTTTCTCTTTTAAAAAGTCATGCAGGTTATAAAGTCACTTTTTCTCCCCTCTGCCCCTGCCTGCTAGAGAGGAGATCATGTCCAATGCCAAGGTTAAGCAGTCATAAGATTATTTTCCTTCAGATGCAGCTTTGTGTTTTCGTTGCTTAGTCTGTCATGCAGTTGGGGGAAGGCAGACTTCCTTATTTTTTGCCTTTCCCGTTTCCGGCTGAATTTTAAATTTTAGTTTTAAAGTCCCAAATAATCTTTCAGTCCTACTCACGGGTTTTTCAGTCGAATTTCAATTTACAGGAAGGAATCGGCGCTCTCCGTTCATGGCAACGCGGCTTCACTCCGCGGGCTGGGTTGCGACTCTCAGCACCACGCTCACTCCCGATGCCGTTCCGGAGCCTTTAAAAAGGCTCTTTCGCAGTAAAGGGGGGCGCTTCTGGTTCCCACCGAGTCTCCTTGTTCACAGGCTTCTGCGCCTGTGATTTTAGGGGTCCCCCGCTTGCCGTAGCGGGTCAGACCCGAACTCACGGAGCAGTCCTTCTCCGGAGCTCGGAGAAAGGACCGCCATTAAACGCTGGCGCCGACTGGAAGTCTCCAAGGGGGGGATCGTGCTCGGGGGTGGACACGGACCGCTTTTACTGGTGGGACGATCAGCCAGAAGTGGGGTGGAGCAGGAGGTGGCTAAGGTGGCCTTGGCAAACAGCATCGCCCGAGGTAACAGGGGGAGAGGAAGACATGGACGTGTTGGGGGAGGAGCCCGGGTTCGAGCACACATACACTGAATTGGAAGCAGAGGAGATCGACGTAGACGAGGTCATCAAGGACTGGCCGGATCCAGTTGGGGGGCGGCAGACCGGGGGAAATGAACTGTTTCCAGCATTACCCCCCACGGCAATGGAGCACCCGGAACCAGCACCCGAGCAGCGGGAGGGGGGAAGGGGGGGCTTCGAGGGGGGATGGATGTCAGGGGTTCAGGAGCAGAGGCACATGGGAGGCAGGAGAGGGAGGACTATTGGGAAGAGTCCGAGGACAGCGAGGAAGAGGAGGACGGTGGCCCGAGGGATTCCATGAGCCTTTCCAGCGAATCGGGGGATTCCCAGGAGGGGGCGCCTGTAGCCAAGACAAGAGGAGCCCCAGGGGGGACTCATCAGGGGGAAGGAGCAAATAGGGAATCCCGAAGCAGCAGCTGGAGATCGGGACCGGCTTCCCCTCCAGAGCGTAGCGAAGGGGGGGAGGTTCCAGTGTGTCAGGGGAAGCAGCTCCGTCGGCAGGAACAGAGGGGAGGTCAGAACAAGCTATCGTCCCGGAAGGGGAGGGGAGCAGTGAGAGGAGTGATGTAACGATCAGGAGAAAGGTTGGAAGCTGGGCGCGCGCGCCAAGTTCAAATGTGCAAGCGCGAGGGGAAACGGAGAGCCTGGGGGAGGAGCCAGGTCCCAAAGCCCGCAGGAGGGAGGGAGAGCCATCTGGGGATTCAGTGTCAGAGGAATCCAGGAGGGGCGAAACTCCAGCGGGCAGAAAGACCCTGCGGAAAAGGAAAGACAGGAGGAGGTGGAGCAAAGCAAGCATCTTAAACTGGTGCAGGGGAGGGACTGATTCAGAGGGGACTTCAGCGGTCTAGCGTTACGGACGTGGGGCTGCGCGCCTCGGCTGTGAAACGAAAAATGAACTGCAATAAACGTTTCTGTATATAAAGAGAGACTGGCGTTGGTCCTTTGTGAGCTGGGACCTGAGGCAGCCCTGACAGGCGCGAAAATGATCCCGCCCTCCAGGATTCAAACGCATTTATCGAGGCTATGGACGCTTGTTTTAAATCAACGGTAGATGTGGATGTGGCCAGGAGGGAAACGCACGGGCTGCAGCAGGGCAAAGCCATGGTGAGACAATATCACTCCCGCTTTTTTGCGTTGGTAAATGTGCTGGGCTGGGAGAAGGACTCTGATGCCGTGAGGGATCTGTTCTGGGAGGGGCTAAATGGACCCGTGAAAGATGAGCTGGCGAGGGGGGAGAGACCTACCACTACCACAGAAGTCGTCCAGAGAGCGCTGACGATAGGGGTACGCCTGGAAGAACGCCCTTGGGGCAGGGATGAGGGTCGTCTGGCACGCACACCGGCCAAAACACCTCCCTTCATACCCAGAGAAACAGGGCACGCGCACTCCACGCCTCCACTGGGGGAGGGAGAAGAGCCGATGGAGATCGGTGGTGCCAAGGCTCAGACAGCGACCAGAGCCCAAACACCAGGAGCAGTCAAGACGAAGGCTCCTAGAGGGAGCAGGAAGTGTTACATCTGCGACAGTGCACAGCACATGGCCAAAGAGTGTCCCCAGAGGATCCAGAAGCACACTGCAGCCTCAGCAACAGTAAGAGGAGCAGTTCAGCAGGGGGAACAGCTGCAGGGAAACGACGAAGCCTGGCTGGAGGCAGAGGCACTGGGGCCCAGCCAGGCGAGTCAGTGAAGCAGTCCCCAGAGATTTTGCAGCCCACAGACCCCCTCCCACCCAAACCAGTGGTGCAACTCACCGCATCACTTCAGCTGCCAAATGGATTCACCCTGGAAGTCCCTATTACCATTGACTCTGGTAGTAATGCAGACTTTGTGGGGGTGGACTTCATCAGGCGACATCGCATAGCGCTCCTACCAGCCGCGATGCCCCTAAACGTTGTCACGGTCGATGGCAGGGAGCTACTGGGTGGACAGGTGGTATAGCAAACGCCGCCTATGGTACTGCAAATTGGAAATCACTGCGAAGTCATCAGCTTCAATGTCACCCACCTGTCGGACACGCCCATAGTGTTGGGCATGAGTTGGCTGGATAGGCACAGCCCGGCATTAGCATGGTACCAGCGGCAATTGACCTTCTGCTCCTCCTACTGCGCAGAACACTGCATCCGAACCGGCCAGGAAGAGGAGGGACAGGAAGATGAACAGCAGCTACACCTAGGCATGGTGCAGGTGGTGCCCAACAAGTACAAGGCAATTTTGGAGGTCTTCTGCGAGAAGGAAGCGGACAAGATGCCTCCCCACCTGCCCTACGACTGCACGATTGACCTCCTACCGGGGGCGACACTGCCGACTGGAAAACTATATTCCATGTCTGAGGACGAACTGCAAGAACTCAGGGAGTTCATAGATCACAACTTGAATCCAAAGCAGTGGGGGGCAGTCCCCTGTTTTTCGTGAAGAAGAAAGACACGCCCCAACGGAGAATCGTAGTTGATTCCAGGATCATAAATTCCAGGACAAAGCCCACAGCATTCCCCATGCCCAAGATCGACGACCTGCTTGCGACGGTGAGGAAGGGACGGATCTTCACCAAGTTGGATCTACGAGGGGTGTACAACCTTATACGCATGCGGGAGGGCGATGAGTGGAAGACGGCCATGTTTACGCCTTTAGGCACCTATGAATATAGAGTTATGCCGTTTGGTCTGCAAAATGGCTCCCATTGTTTCCAAGCCTTCATGCACCACGTGTTAGTGGGCCTCCTCTACAAGAAGTGCGTATGCTTCCTAGACGACATCCTGATCTTCTCGGAATCGCAGGAGGCTCACGAGGGAGACGTCAAGGAGGTCCTGCAGAGACTACGGGAGCACAGACTTTACGCCAAACTGGAGAAGTGCCAGTTCGACGTGACGGAGGTGGATTTCCTGGGCTACAAGCTGTCCGACAAGGGACTCGCCATGGACAGCGCCAAGGTCCGCTCGGTGTTGGACTGGAAGAGCCCGCGCAATCGGAAGGAGGTCCAGAAGTTCGTCGGCTTCGCCAACTTTTACCGCAAGTTCATCAAGGGGTTCGCGAAGGAGACGGCGGCTATCACGGACACCCTCAGCTCCAAGAAGAAGAAGTTCACCTGGACGGACCAGGCGGAACAGTCTTTTCGGAGACTCAAGCATCTCTTCGCGTCCGAAGAACAGCTGCTACACGTAAACCCCGGCAAACCAATGAGGGTTGAGACTGACGCATCAGACAGAGCGGTGGGGGCGGTCCTGTTGCAGCAAGATCCGCAAGGGAACTGGAGGCCCTGCGCATTCTACTCCAGGAAACTCAGCAAGTCGGAACAGAACTACACCATCTGGGACAGGGAGTTGTTGGCCATTCATGCAGCCTTCAAGGCGTGGCGGCACTTCCTCATCGGAGCCAGACACACTGTGCAGGTCCGCACGGACCATAAGAACCTGGAGTACTGGCGCACGGCGCGGTTCCTGAACCAGAGACACATCCGCTGGGCGGAGTTCTTTGCGGATTTCGACTTCCGGATAGAATACATCCCGGGAGACAACAACGTCATGGCAGATGCACTATCCAGGAAACCGCAGTATCTCGAGGAAGCGGCACTGGTGGCGGCCAAACACATTTTCGCACCGAAAGCGTGGGCATGCGCTTCAGCCACCGTGGACCTGGATGCAGTGCGTCGCGCACTGCAGACGGATGCCTTCGCACAATCCAAGATGGAGGAGCTGCGAAGAGGCACAGCGAAGGACGACGAGTTCCAGATACGCGACGGACTGCTCACCCGCAAAGGAGCTCTCTACGTGCCTGGGGACGACCTCCGAGCTAAAGTCCTGCAGCAGTTACACGACGCGCCCAGTGCTGGGCACTTCGGCAAGGACAAGACGGCGGAATTGGTGGCCAGAGACTTTTGGTGGCCCCAGATGAGGGGAGAAGTCGCGGATTACGTCTCTAGGTGTGACACATGCCAAAGGGCCAAACCAGTGCACAAGAAGCCGGCGGGACTGCTGGAACCGCTACAGACGCCACTCGAACCGTGGGAGAAAGTGGCCCTGGACTTTGTCACAGATCTGCCCAGCTCGCGAGGCAAAACAGCGGTACTCGTGATCGTAGACCTGTTCACCAAGATGGCGCACTTCATTCCTTGCGCGAAGGTGGCCACAGTGGAACAGACTGCCAAACTGTTCATAGACCACGTGTTCAAAGTTCACGGCTTACCACGGTCCATCCTGTCTGACCGGGGTCGCCAATTCGTCTCGAGCTTCTGGCAGAAGCTGCTGGGCATCCTGAACGTCAAGATCAACTTAGCGTCGGCACGACACCCGCAGACCAACGGACAAGCGGAGTGGGTCAACGCCATCATGCAGCAGTACCTGCGATGCTACGCGAATCAACAGCCCTCGACCTGGGTGGACTACCTACCGCTGGCCGAGTTTGCCTACAACAACACGTAGCACGGGTCTACAGGGGTGACACCGTTCTTCGCCAACAATGGGCGGCATCCCAGAACCTTCCCGGGGTTAGAGACGAAGGGGGAGGGGGAGCCACGGGGAGCAGAGCACTTGGCAGCAGAGTTACAGGAGGTCCACGACCAACTCCGAAGGACCTTGGAACTAGCAAAACACGCCTACAAAGTGCAGGCAGACAGGCACAGGAGAGTCGGGGAAGACATCCAGGTGGGGGACTGGGTCTGGTTAGCGGCCCAGGCAGTGCCGGCCAGAACGTTAGCTAAGAAGAAGCTCAAACACAAGCAGTTAGGGCCTTACCAAGTCGAGGCACAAATCAACCCAGTGGCCTTCCGGTTGACACTCCCGGAGGGCTCCAGAATGCACCCGGTATTTCATAGGTCAGTCCTCACACCCTACAAGGAACCCCACAGGTTTCAGGCGCCAGGGACCGCACCTCGCCCACTTAGAAAGTCGCCAACGGGGGAGGGGTCACCGAGGGCGGCGCCACTCAATGAGGTCACGGAGATTTTAGACTCAAGATGGGGGAAAGAGGGAGTTGAATATCTCCTCGCCAGGGAAGGTACCCCGGCCAGCGCCAACAGGTGGGTGCCGGACTATGCCTTGGAGGAGCACTACCTCAAAGACGAGTTCCATGCACTCTTCCCGCACAGACAGCAGATTTTCACACCCACACTTTCAACCAGCACGTTCCAGGGGTTCTCATCTGCTGAGGAAACGGCGCCAGACACAAGCTCCCCGGAGGGATCACTCTTGGGGTCTGCCACGGACCGCTCTTATTGGTGGGACACTCAACCGAAGGTGGGGTGGAGCAGGGAACTGCTAAGGGGGCCCTGGCACGCAGCATCACCCGAGGTAACAGGGGGAGAGACGGACATGGACGTGTTGGGGGAGGACCTTGGGTTCGAACACGAATGCAGAGAGATGGAAGCAGAGGAGATCGACGTCGGCGAGCCCATTACGGGCTGGCCGGATCCAACTGGTCGGCTGCACGCCAGGGGGAAAGATCTGTATCCCGCACTCACCCCCACAGCACTGGAGCACCCGGAACCCGCCCCAGAAGAGGGGAAGGGGGGAAGGGGGGCTTCGAGGGCGGGATGGATGTCAGGGGCTCAGGAGCAGAGGTACAGGGGAGAGAGGAGATGGAGAGCAAAGGGGAAGGATCTGAGGGCAGCGTAGGGGCAAGGGGGGTCCCAGGGGAGACACACCAGAAACAAGGGGCCAGCGGGGACTCCCAAAGCAGCAGCTGGAGATCAGGACCAGCTTCCCCACCAGAGCATAGTGGGGGGGAAGAGTCCCAGGTGTCAGGGGCAGCGTCTCCTCCAGCAGGGAGAGAAGAAGAGTCGGGACTGACCACGCCTCTGTCGGAGAGTGGGGGAACAGAGGGGATGTCAGGTCCAGCTGGCCTCCCCGAAGGGGGAAGCAGTGACAGGAGCAGTGTAACGGTCAGGAGGAGGGTTGCCGGCTGGGCGCGCACGCCAAGTTCGAATGTACAGGCGCGCGGGACAGCAGAAAACCCGGATGGGGAACCAGGTCCTAAAGCCCGCGGGAGGCAGGGGGAAGACTCAGGGGACTCAGCGTCAGAAGAGTCTAGGAAGGGCGAGACCCCAGCTGACAGGCGGACCCAGAGGAGGAAAGAGCAAAGGAAGAGGTGGAGCAAGGCTAGGGTCTTAAACTGGTGTCTGGAGGGAGGAGACTCAGACGGAGCTTCGGCGGTCTAGAGTCTCAGACGTAGAGCTGCACGCTCCTGATGTGAAAGACAAACTGAACTTCAATAAAGACTTTTGTATATAACAACGGACTGGCGTTGGTCCTTTGTGAGCTGGGACCCTGGGCAGCTCTGACAATAATGAACTAAAAAAGGTATTTAAATATACCTTCCCTAAGAAACCAGAGGCCTTCCTTTTGGGCATTGTTGGCCAGAGGGTGCTAAAGAAGGACAGAATTTTATTTATGTATGCGACAACAGCAGCAAGAATACTCATCGCAAAGTACTGGAAGACAGAAGATTTGCCCACTCTGGAAGAATGGCAGATGCAACTGATTGACTACGTGGAATTGGCAGAAATGACTGGCAGAATGCGAGACCTGGGAGAAGAGACAGTGGAAGAGGACTGGAAAAAATTTAAGGACTATTTGCAAAAGTACTGTAAAATGTATGAATGTTAGAATGATGCAGGATATAAAGACAACATGGCATTAGTAACCTAGTTGAACGAAATATGAAAATAACTGAACTATAAGAACAAAGATGAAATTTGAATAATATTATGTCAAGTTTAAATATCTAAATATTTGATAACAAAGGGTAAAATTGGAGACATAATAGCTGAAATGTTTAATTTAAAACAAATTGCTGAACATGATTTGGTAAATGGGAACACAGGAAAGGGAGAGGCGAGGGGGGTCAAGAAAGAGGGTTATGGAAGTTTGGTTTAACTATGTTGTATGTTTTATGTCTGTATTTTTGTATCGTATTGTTTTTTGTTTTGTGTGATTTCGTTTTTTTTTGTCTTTTACTGTGAAAATTTAATAAAATATCTTTAAAAAAAACATAAAAAACAAACAAAAACACCAATTTGAAATAAGCCCAATCAGAGCTTTATCATCTTCTTTTTATGTAGATGGAACCCAAAATACCTTTTTCCATTGGTTTGGGGTGATTCTGGCGCACACCCAAATAACACCATGCGAATTGAAAAAAGCCCAATCAAAGCTTATATGTCCTCTCTCTATGCATATGGAAGCGAAAAGATGGTGTTGTGTTATTTTGGTCTCATTACACACACTTTGCGATTTCTGTGTCAATGTGCATTAAAAGCAAAAAACACGAAATGAAGTAAACGCAATCCAAAATTCTTTTTTCTATGTAGTTGGAAAACAAAACAACCTGTTTGGCTTTGTTTAGGCTTATTGCACCGCTTTGCTATTTGTGGGTGAATGAACACCGAAAGAGCAATCGAAGCTTATTTGTCCTTTTACTATTGAGATGGAACCAAAACACCTATTCTTGATTTGGGCTGGTAACAAACAGGTCACCTGCGATTTTTGGTTGAATGTGCATTCTAACCCCAAAAACACCAATTTGAAAAAAGCCCAATCAGAGCTTTATCATCTTTGAATCATAGAATCATAGAATCATAGAATAGACAACTCATGGTGGAATAGACAACTCATGCTGGTAGCTTCGAGAACACTGTCCCACCATCTCGTCCTCCGTTGTCCCCTTCTCCTTGTGCCCTCCATCTTTCCCAACACCAGGGTCTTTTCCAGGAAATCCAGGAAATGCTGGGTGAGATCCCATGGACAGTAATACTAAAAGGAAAGGGAGTTCATGATGGCTGGGAGTTTGTTAAGAGGGAGATAGTAAAAGCACAACGTCAGGCAATACCAATGAGATGGAAACATGGAAGGTGACCTAAAGAAGCCAGGGTGGCTATCTAAATAACTTTTAACTGAGTTAAGATTAAAAAAGGATGTGTACAAAAACTGGAAAAGGGGGGAAACCACCAAAGAGGAATTCAAACAAATAGCCAGCACGTGTAGACACAAAGTCAGAAAAGCTAAAGCACAGAATGAACTCAGGCTTGCTAGAGAGGTTAAAAGCAACAAAAAAGGCTTTTATGGGTATGTTCGTAGCAAAAGGAAGAACAAAGAAACAGTGGGGTCACTCAGAGGAGAAGATGGTGACACAGAAAGGGCTGAACTCCTCAATGCCTTCTTTGCCTCAGTCTTCTCCGATAAAGAAAACAATGCCCGACCTGAAGAATTTGGAGCAAATGATTCAGCAAAGGAAACACAGCCCAGAATAACTAAGGAGATAGTACAAGAATACTTGGCTAGTTTAGATGTATTCAAGTCTCCAGGGCCAGATGAACTTCATCCAAGAGTATTAAAAGAACTGGCAGATGCGATCTCAGAACCACTGGCAGTCATCTTTGAGAATTCCTGGAGAACAGGCGAAGTCCCGGCAGACTGGTGGAGGGCAAATGTTGTCCCTATTTTCAAAAAGGGGAAACGAGAGGATCCAAATAATTACAGCCCAGTCAGTCTGACATCAATACCAGGGAAGATTCTGGAGCAGATCATTAAGCAAACAGTCTGTGAGCACCTAGAAAGGAAGGCTGTGATCACCAATAGTCAGCATGGATTTCTGAAAAATAAGTCATGTCAGACTAACCTGATCTCGTTTTTTGACAGAATTACAAACCTGGTAGATGAAGGGAACGCAGTGGATGTAGCCTACCTTGATTTCAGCAAGGCATTTGACAAGGTGCCCCATGATATTCTTATAAAGAAGCTGGTAAAATGCGGTCTTGACTATGCTACCACTCAGTGGATTTTTAACTGGCTGACTGACCGAACCCAAAGGGTGCTCATCAATGCTTCCTCTTCATCCTGGAGAAGAGTGACTAGTGGGGTGCCACAGGGTTCTGTCTTGGGCCCGGTCTTATTCAACATCTTTATCAACAACTTGGATGATGGATTCAAGGGCATCCTGATCAAATTTGCAGATGACACCAAACTGGGAGGGGTGGCTAACACCCCAGAGGACAGGATCACACTTCAAAACGACCTTGACAGATTAGAGAACTGGGCAAAAACAAACAAAATGAATTTTAACAGGGAGAAATGTAAAGTATTGCACTTGGGGGGAAAAAATGAGAGGCACAAATACAAGATGGGTGACACCTGGCTTGAGAGCAGTACATGTGAAAAGGATCTAGGAGTCTTGGTTGACCACAAACTTGACATGAGCCAACAGTGTGACGCGGCAGCTAAAAAAGCCAATGCAATTCTGGGCTGCATCAATAGGAGTATAGCATCTAGATCAAGGGAAGTAATAGTGCCACTGTATTCTGCTCTGGTCAGACCTCACCTGGAGTACTGTGTCCAGTTCTGGGCACCACAGTACAAGAAGGACACTGACAAACTGGAACGTGTCCAGAGGAGGGCAACCAAAATGGTCAAAGGCCTGGAAACGATGCCTTATGAGGAACGGCTAAGGGAGCTGGGCATGTTTAGCTTGGAGAAGAGGAGGTTAAGGGGTTATATGATAGCCATGTTCAAATATAGAAAAGGATGTCATATAGAGGAGAGAGAAAGGTTGTTTTCTGCTGCTCCAGAGAAGCGGACACGGAGCAATGGATCCAAACTACAAGAAAGAAGATTCCACCTAAACATTAGGAAGAACTTCCTGACAGTGAGAGCTGTTCGACAGTGGAATTTGCTGCCAAGGAGTGTGGTGGAGTCTCCTACTTTGGAGGTCTTTAAGCAGAGGCTTGACAACCATATGTCAGGAGTGCTCTGATGGTGTTTCCTGCTTGGCAGGGGGTTGGACTCGATGGCCCTTGTGGTCTCTTCCAACTCTATGATTCTATGATTCTCTTCTCATGAGGTGGCCAAAGTCTTGGAGCCTCAGCTTCAGGATGTGTCCTTCCAGTGAGCACTCTGGGCTGATTTCCTTCAGAATGGATAGGTTTGATCTTCTTGCAGTCCATGGGACTCTCAAGAGTCTCCTCCAGCATCATAATTCAAAAGCATCAATTCTTCGGCGATCAGCCTTCTTTATGGTCCAGCTCTCACTTCCATACATCACTACTGGGAAAACATAGCTTTTACTATACTGACCTTGCTGGCAAGGTGGTGTCTCTGCTTTTTAAGATGCTGTCTAGGTTTGTCGTGAGATGATTACCCCTCCTTTATTGCCTGTTCCGGGTTGCCCAACCACTACCCCAGAGTCCTCTCTTGGCAGATCAAGAGGAGCAGGTGACGGCAAAGGCGGCCGGGTTTTGAGCTGGGGCAGTCAGAATAAGGTCCACTCTCGATTCAAAACCCTCAAATGTATTTGATATCATTGATTTTTCATTTCTATTCCTTGCAGATCATCTCGTTGTTTTATTGCTACAACCAAGGGCTGATGCAAATTAAGAGGATAATGATAATAATAATAATAATAATAATAATAATAATAATAATAATAACAACAACAATAATAATAACAACAACAACAACAACAACAACAACAACAACAACTTTTATTTGTATCCTGCCCTCCCCGTCCGAAACCGGGCTCAGGGAGGCTAACACCAAATATGTAACACTGTTATAAAATCAAGCAATAACGAAATTACCTCCTGAAAACAAGCCAGGATCAAATTCAAATCCAATTAGATGGCTTTCCGCAGGATTAGGGTTGGGAACAGTAAACGCTCATCAGGCCCAACTCTTATATGGGCCTGTGAGAACACTGGGAGGCCTCTTTCATACTAGTCCTTACACAAAAAGAGAAGGGGAGTCAGGTTGAACCAAAGGCCCGGCGGAACAACTCCATCTTACAGGCCCTGCAGAAAGATGTCAGATCCCACAGGGTCCTGATCTCTTTTTTTTATATATATAAATTTTTTATTGGTTTTACAGAATTTTTTAAAGACAAACAAACACCTAAAAAGACATACAAACACGTATAATTTCATAACATTTTTTCATAAACCTCTTTTCCGGGACTCCCCCATATCCCCCCTTTCTGCATCCCAATGTCCATAATTTTTTAGCAACTTCTAAATATTCCTTTCCAACCTCTGTCGTCTTAATCTTTTCTATAATCTGGTCTTATATCACTGTATCCCTTTTTTCCTGAAAACCTCAACATTCTAGCATTCATCAAGTTTATAATAGTCCTTAAGATAGCTTTTAAATTTTCTCCATTCTTCTTCCGCCGTCTCTTTTCCCTGATCACGGATTCTGCCTGTCATCTCAGCCAATGTCATATAGTCCATCACCTTCATCTGCCATTCTTCCAGAGTGGGTAGATCTTGTGTCTTCCAATACTTTGCGATGAGTATTCTTGCTGCTGTTGTAGCATACATAAAGAAAGTTCTATCCCTCTTTGACACCAATTGGCCGACAATGCCCAAGAGAAAGGCCTCTGGTTTTTTAGGGAAAGTACATTTAAGTACCTTTTTCATTTCATTATAAATCATTTCCCAGAAGGCCTTAATCTTCGGGCATGTCCACCAAAGGTGATAGAAGGTACCTTCAGTCTCTTTACATTTCCAACACTTATTATCAGGCAAATGATAAATTTTTGCCAGCTTGACTGGGGTCATGTACCACCTGTAAACCATTTTCATAATGTTTTCCTTTAAGGATATGAGTTTCTTCACTGCTTTAGCTTCCACTGGAGACACCCATCTGGGGGTTTTGTTTTCCAACAGATCTTTATATCTTATCCAAACATTAAACAATGCTTTTCTGACAATATGATTTTTAAAGGCCCTATGCAGCTTAATTTTATCATACCATAGATATGCGTGCCAACCAAATGCATTATTAAAACCTTCCAAATCCAAAATGTCTGTGTTCTCGAGGAGCATCCACTCTTTCAGCCAGCAAAACGCTGCTGCCTCATAGTACAATTTTAAGTCCGGCAGGGCAAAACCCCCTCTTTCTTTAGCATCTGTCAATATTTTAAATTTGATTCTGGGCTTTTTGCCCTGCCAGACAAATTCCGAGATATCTTTCTGCCACCTCTTAAAACATTCCATCTTGTCAAGAATCTGCAAGGTTTGAAACAAGAATAACATTCTAGGCAATACATTCATCTTAATCACTGCAATTCGGCCTAACATTGACAATTTCAAATTTGACCATATTTCTAGATCTTTTTTAATTTCTGACCAACATTTTTCATAGTTATCCTTATACAAATTCAAATTTTTAGATGTCAAATAAACCCCTAGGTATTTCACCTTCTTGACCACCGTCAACCCTGTCTCCTCTTGGAATTTCTCCTTCTCCATATCTGTTAATTTTTTTCCTAAAACTTTAGTTTTTTGTTTATTCAACTTAAATCCGGCTACCTGGCCAAACTGTTGGATTATTTCTAGCACCTTTTTCGTACTAGTGTTTGGCTCTTGCAAAGTCAATACTAGGTCATCTGCAAATGCTCTTAACTTGTAATGTTTAGCTCCGACCTGTACACCTTTGACCTGCTGGTCATTTCTAATCATATTCAGCAACACCTCCAGAACCAAAATAAAAAGCAATGGGGAAATTGGGCACCCCTGTCGTGTTCCTTTTTCTATCTTAAGTTCCTCAGTTATTACATTATTTACAATCAACTTAGCTTTTTGTTCAGAATATATTGCACCCATACCATTCTCAAAACCTTGGCCTACCCCCATCCCATGAAGATTCTTTGTCATAAAACTCCAAGAAATATTGTCAAAGGCTTTCTCCGCGTCCACAAAAATCAATACTGCTTTAGTATTTATATTCACCTCTAACTTTTCCAAAATGTCTATTATATTCCTTACATTGTCTGCTAGGTGTCTTTTTGGGAGAAAGCCTGCTTGGTTCTTATGAATCTTTTCCATCAACACTTTTTTAAATCTTTTTGCCAAAATGTCTGCAAAAATTTTGTAATCCACATTAAGTAGTGATATTGGGCGGTAGTTCTTCAATTGAGTCTTTTCAGTCTCTGTCTTTGGTATGAGTGAAATATACGCTTCTTTCCATGATTCAGGTGCCTTTTTTCCCTCTAGAATCTCATTACAGACTTCTTTTAATGGTTGAATCAACCACTCCTTCAAAGATTTGTAGTATCTGGAAGTCAGTCCATCTGGTCCTGGAGATTTGCCCAGTTGCATATTCTGAATGGCAGCCTCTATCTCTTGTTCTGTTATTCTCTGATTCAGATCCATCTTACTTTGATGAGAGATTTTTTGTAATCCATATTTGTCAAGGAATTTATCTATATCTTCTTCATTTTGCGGTCCTTGAGTCCCTTTTTTAAAGTAGCTCAAAAAGCAATTTCTAATTTCATTAGGTTTAGATATGTTCTTTCCATCCACTTCTAGGCTTGTAACTGTATTTAGTTTCTGCCTTTTCTTCAATTGCCATGCCAGGAGTTTGCCACATTTATCTGCCGATTCAAATGTCTTTTGTTTCATTTGCTTTATCTTCCATTCAATCTCTTGGTTCATCAATTCCATATATTGTGCTTGATATAACTTAATCTCTCTTAAAATCTCCTGGGACTTTGGTTTTACTCTTAATTTTTTCTCTCCTTCCTTTATCTTTTCCAAAATCTTTTCCTTTTTCTCATTCTGTTTCTTCCTCTTTATTGAGTTTTGTTGAATCAAAAAACCTCGCATCACAGCTTTGCTTGCGTCCCAGATCACTCTTTTTTCCACATCGGCCCTTAAATTTATTTCAAAATAGTCCTTTAAAGTTTTTTGGGCCTTCATGAGGATCTCCTTATCTCGAAAGAGGGTGTCATTCATTCTCCATCTAAATTGACCAGTTGTTGTAAGTTTCATTTCCATCTTCACAGCGTTATGGTCGGAGCAAGTTTTTGGGCAGATTTCTACCTTCTTAATCTTTGGAGCCATCCCACTAGTAATCCAGATTTGGTCGATTCTGGTCCAGGTCGTCATTGCTTGGGAGAAAAAGGTTCCCTCTCTCTCAAGAGGGTTCCTTGTTCTCCATATGTCTATTAAGTCCATATTTTCCGTCATTTCAAAAAAAGTCTTAGGAAGTCTCCCTTCCTTGGTAACTGTCAGTCTTTGTGCCTTGTCCATGTTAGTGGAGACCACACCGTTCATGTCTCCCATAATTATCATATTATAATCCAGATAGTCCGTCAAAGTTTCATGAAGTTTCTTGAAGAATTCAGCTTTACCTTCATTTGGTGCATAAATTCCAACTATCAAAAATTTTTCTCCTTGTACTTGTATCTCAACTGCCAAATATCTCCCTTGTTCATCTTTAAACATCATTTTTGGAGCCCATTTCTCTTTTACATAGATCACAACTCCTCTTTTTTTGACTTTGTCTGATGAGATAAATTCTTGTCCTAGTCTTTTGTTTATAAGTAATCTCCTGTGAGCTCTGGTTATATGGGTTTCTTGTAGGCATATCAAATCCAGTTGTTCTCTGTTCAGAATATGAAAAACTTGTCGTCTCCTCAAAGGCATATTGAGCCCATTACAATTCCAACTAAGGAATTGCAGAGCCATCTTGTTATTTTTCTGACACTCCTCCAACAGCTCCAAGTTGTTGCTCTTCCTCTGATGGTGGTGGAATGTGTCCAAACGAAAGATTCAAAATGTCTATTGCTCTCCTCTGTTCTGCAATTGGGTCCACAGTTCCCTTCTGTAGGTCCTCTCGGTTTCTTTCCAAAAATTTCTCTTTGTCTTGTATAGTCTTTATTTTCACCTTCTTCCCCTTGTAATCGAAAGACAATCCCTGTGGAAATTCCCACCTAAAGAGGATGGTATTCTTCTTTAACAAAAAAACCAGATCCTTATAGAAGGTTCTCAGATCCAAGATATATTTTGGGATGTCTTTAAAAATCTGTACAGCTGAATTTCCAATTTGCAAGGCCTTTCCAAAATGTAGTCTTAATATTTTGTCTCTTTCTTCCTTGGATCTAAGGGTAATCAAACAATCCCTCGGGGTCTTTCTGTTCTGTTTTTTACCCAGTCTAAACGCTGTTGTGATTTTAAATTCGTCTTCCTCCAAATCTTCCCAGCAGTCAGCAAACTCTTGTGTTAAAAACTCCATGAGATTGTCACCTTCGTTCTCTGGAATTAATCTCAATTTCAAATTTCTCTCTTTTCTCTGTAATTCCCACAAAGCCAGAGTTGCGTCATGCTCGTGCACCTTTTTGGCAATCGGTTCTAAGTTCTCTTGAGTCTCTCCAGCAATAGCTCTAGCTTCTTCCGCAATTTTACGTGTTGCAGAATTTTCATGGACCAATTTGTTTATAGATTCTGTGTTCAGATCTAATCTTGCTGATAACTCTGTTAATTTTTGTGTATTTTCTGAGCTCTGCTTTGTTAGAGTCTCCAGGGATTGGTTTATCTTAAGTAAAGCTTGTGTCACAGCATCCATGGAGACAGCTGTCACTTTTTCTTGTCCTGTTATTCCTGTAGGTCCTGTAGGGGTTGCGCCTGTAATCGAGCCTCTCTTCTTTTGTTGCTGTTGCTGTTGCTGGTGCTGTTGTTGTTGTCTAGTCTTAGCTCTTGTGGCTATCTCTTCTAGTGGACCACTCATGTCCCAAGGTCGTTTCCCACGGGAACCGTTTCCGGATGGAAAATTCCACTGTCTTGAGCTATATCGGCCTTTACTTTACCCTCTAGGGGGAGCAAATCAAAATGTCCAGATACAGAGACAAAGAAAATGTCCAAATACAAAAAGAAAGAAAGAAAGTTTAAAACAAGTATATCAGGAGGCTTGTAAATATAAATTGCAGCAGTTTTCCAGTAGATACTGTCTCAGCCTACTCTGGTATACTGTAGCAAAAGAATCCAGGAACTTTGTATCACAATGTAACCTTCACAGGGAAAAGTCAGTTCAGTGCCCTATTGTCTTATTTAGCAGTCCGTTTCAGGTTATTGAGGCAGCAGAAATTTTTTTCTTTTAAATAGATCATGCAGTTACTAATGTCTCTTTTGCCTCCCCTCTGCCCTGCTAGCTAGAGGGGAGATCTAAAGTCCAAATGTCAGATTTAATTAATCAAAGGCAATGTCTCTTGCGGATGCAGCTTTAAAGTTTCGTTGCTTTCACTTTCATGCAGTCGGGGGAAGGCAGACTTCCTTAATTTTCACCTCCCCGTTTTCAGCCAAATTTCCAGACTTTAGTTTCAAATAGACGTTCAGTCTTACTCACGGGTTTTTTCAGTCCGAAATTTACAGGAAGGAATCGGCGCTCTCCGCTAATAGCGACGCGGCTTCACCCTGCGGGCTGGGTAGCGATTCTCAGCACCGCGCTCCCCCGATGTCGTTCCGGAGCCTTTAAAAAGGCTCTTTCTGCGGTAAAGGGGGGGCGCTCCTGGTGCCCACCGAATCTCCTCGTTCACAGGCTTCCGCGCCTGTGATTTTAGGGGTCCCCCGCTTGCCGTAGCGGGTCAGACCCGAACTCGCAGAGCAGTCCTCCTCCGGAGCTCGGAAAGAGGACCGCCATTAGCGCTGGCGCCGACCGGAAGTCACCCAGGATCCTGATCTCTTGTGGCAGAGAGTTCCACCAGGCCGGGGCCAAGGCTGAAAAGGCCCTGGCCCTGGTCGAGGCCAGCCTAATCTCCCTGAAGCCCAGGACCTCTAACATTTTTTTATTTGCAGACTGTTAGATCCTCCGTGGAGAGGCGGTCCTAGGCTGTATTCATTCGTTTGGCCCAACGTGGGGCTCGTACCCATGACCCCAAGATTCAGAGTCTCAGCGCTCTGCCGCCTGAGCTACTCACACAGCTGCCCTCTTGTGCACCTCACCTCAAATTTGTCCGAATTGTGCATGCCTGGGATTGACTGCATGAGATGGGAGGTGGGGTGGTTCCCAAAGTCAGAGCTCAGGTAGCCAACGCGGAGCCGGCCCTCACTGCCTTTCAGGTCCTTGGGGTGCTCGTAAGGCGGCTTGTGGAGCACGTTGATCTAGCAAGGGGATTCAAGAAAGCCGGGTTACGGAAATGACATGGGGGTGGGGGACATGAGGCCACATCTTTGAAGTTGTTCCAATGTTACAAATATACATACCTTTGACTTGACAGCCCAAGAAAGACATGCAGAAAATCTATGCTTTAACCGACTCTCCTCATTCCGCCATTTGAACAAATTTGGGCTCCACCTCCCTCCATGAGCCAAGAAGCAGGAAGTCATGTAGGCAGCAGGAACAGGGCATCCCGCCAGAATTCCCCAAGCCTGAGAGCACATACACGGCACCCCACCGAGGGAGGGACCAAGGGGGCAACCATAGACATCTGCCAAGGCAGTTTAGCAAGGCAGGTGTTCTGAATGCCCATCTCCAGACAAGTCCAGTGGGAAAGGACGTGTCAAGAGTTTTATTGTTCTTTCAGTGATGGAGATTTAAGGGGTCTGATAAAGGGACCTCATAGTGAATGCATAACCCTTGTATACCCCTCCTCATTTGTGATGTGCTAGTGATGTAGTGATGATGTATCAACGATGCTGCTTGAAGTGTATTCTGGGGGGAAGAAGGAAGTTTTAAAAGTTGACATTGCCCCATGCTCGGGGTTCTTACTCCTGGGCAGACCTGTGGTGCAACAGTAAGAATCATGGTCTACTGACCACTGTTTTGCTCCAAATTACCGGGCTGGGACTTCCTCCTTTTACTGACAGCATGGACCCATGGGGGACAAGTGCCCCGGTGAGCTAGGCTGTCAAGGAGTCACTCACCCTGGAATTTTTTCGCTTAACAGCCATTGGCGCCAATACAGAGCAGGCTTCCTAAACCTTGGCCCTCCAGCTGTTTTCAAACTACAGTGCCCATCATCCCTGACCACTAGACCTGCTAGCTAGGGACCATGGAGCTGTAGGCCAAAAGCATCAGGAGGGCCAAGGTTGAGGAAGCCTGATAGAGAGCTCTACCTCTCTTTCAAATCAGAGCCGGCAAAGGCGGTGGAGTTCCTGCGCGGGTGCCTCGAGGCGGTTGGAGGGTGGATGGCAGCTAACTGGTTGAGGTTGAATCCTGACAAGACTGAAGTTCTGTGGTGTGTGGGTGGGTGGGGGGGACTCCCTGGTCCTGAACGGGGCAACTGTGCCCCTGAAGGACCAGCTGCACAGTCTGGGGGTCATTTTGGACCCATGGAGGCACAGGTCTGTTCTGTGTCCAGGGCAGCTCTATCTGGGATGCAGGATAAGACCCTCCCTGCCCACGGACTCTCTTGCCAGAGTGGCGCATGCTCTTGTTATCTCCAGCTTGGACGACTGCAATGCGCTCTATGTGGGGCTACCTTACTGCAATTAATCCAGAATGTGGTAGCCAGACTGGGGGCTGTGAACAGCCGCAGAGACCACATAACACCAGTCTTGAAAGACCTGCATTGACTCCCAGTACGTTTCCGGGCACAATTCAAAGTGTTGGTGCTGACCTTGAAAGCCCTAAACAGCCCAGCAGATGAAACTTTCCTCTGGTTGTCAATATTAAGAGGATGCCAGCAAGATCAAGCCTTTCTGTAAAATAAAGGATTTAAATCCAGTCTGACTGAGACCACATACCACCGGTCCCAAGAGATCTGCTTTGGCTCCCAGTACGTTTCCAAGCACAATTCATAGTGTCGGTGCTGACCTTGAAAGCCCTCAATGGCCTCGGCCCAGTAGACCTGAAGGAGCATCTCCACCCCGGACACCGGGGTCCCTCTCCCGAGGGCCTTCTGGCGCTTCCCTCCCTGCAAGAAGCCAAGTTACAGGGAAGCAGGCAGAGGGCCTTCTCGTGGTGACGGCCGCCCTGTGGAACGCCCTTCCATCAGATGTCAAAGAAATAAGCAATTATCTCACTTTTAAAAGACATCTGAAGGCAGCCCTGTTTAGGGAAGTTTTTAAATATTTAATGCTGTCTTGTGTTTTTAATATTTGGTTGGCAGCCACCCAGAGTGGCTGAGGATACCCAGACAGATGGGCAGGGTAGAAATAATAAATTATTATATATTATTATATATCCAAAGCCAACATGAAAGCATTCAAACTCTGACGGAACGGAGCGGCGCACACCTCTTCACAGCATAGACCCACCTTGTCCAGGCAAAGGTTCCCATGTCTCTCGGCAATAGCCTTTCGGAAGCCGTGAGACAGTGGATACAGCATGCTGTGATGGGGGTGCACCGAAGGGAGCCGGTTCTTCTCCAGCTGGTCAGCCACAATACTGACAAGCTTCTTCATTCTCTCGTCGTAATCGGTCCAATCACAGACGATCTGAAAGGGGGCAAAGAAAACCAGGGTTCTAGATTCAGGTAGGTAGCCGTATTGGTCTGATGAAGTCAAAATATATATAAAAATTGTCCAGTAGTGCCTTAGAGACCAACAAAGTTTGTTCTTGGTATAAGCCAGGCACCCCAAGCCTTCGGCCCTCCAGATGTTTTAGACTACAATTCCCATCATCCCCGACCACTGGTCCTGTTAGCTAGGGATCATGGGAGTTGTAGGCCAAAACATCGGGGGGGGGGCGCAGGTTGGGGATGCCTGATATAAGCTTTTGTGTGCATGCACACTTCTTCAGATACACTGAAGCGGAAGTCCCCAGACCCTGATATACAGAGGGAGAAGTCCCCAGACCCTGCTATATAAGAGTAAGGAGAAGCCCCCAGACCCTGATATATAGTGGGAGGGTGAGTTGGGGTTTTTCTCCGAAGGGTAGTATGTGATAGGAATTTTATGGTTTTAGATATATAGTAATGTTCATAACTGCACATACATAGATCAGTACAAGAAGGCCGACCTGGAACCATTTTGATTCCTAAACTGACCAAATCCTTTCTCTGCAAGGTTAAAAATGGAAAAGCCTCCCCATTGTCTCTTCCTTTAATCTGTGTTTGAATAAGGTGTGAGCCTGTGACCTGGCCCAGGAAATAAGTATTTTAGCATTACAAAGGAATGGCCAGGCTCCCCAGAAAATCCAATCAAGTAACCTGCTAGACAGGAGATAAACAAGGAGAAGAGAAAAACAACATTTAAATTTCTGTGATGTAGGTGGGATGTATCTGAGGGGTGGTCTTAGGTTACACCCCTTCTGTGATGTATGCATAATGTTTCTGGGGGTGGTCCTGATCTAGAGAAGGGGAATTTCAAAAGTCTTTATAAGGCCTCGCAGGCCATTGTTCTGGGTCCTCTTCCTCTCCTGCGTGTGAGGGGGGTACCCTGTTGCAACAGATCAATAAAGATCAAGCTTACTAGCTGCTTTGCTTCTCAATATTCTCTGGTTGGCCTCTGTTATTTTCTCCTACCAATAGGGAACCTATGTAAGGACTCTATATGGGCTCTTGGATACCCCATAAGGGAAAAGGGCATATTTTTATTTACAACAGATGGCGACCACGCACGAAGGGACTTTTGGTTACCCGGATTCTGGAAACGAGGAAGGACTGGTTATCCAGCGTGCACCAGGCAGTTTGCCAGGAGGAATAACCAGTCTTCCATCGGTCCCAGGGTCTGGCAATAACTGGAGTTTCAGCGGGGCTAACCAGAGGAAGCAAATCTTGATCAGGCCGGCCTTAAAAAAACCAGTCAAGAGATCCCGGGATCACCAGGACAGCGCTTGTGAAGTGAGTATGAGTAGGAAAAATGGGTAGTGGGGTGGGATTCTGCAAACCACAGCAAACCTATACTTCTCAAATCCTTACTTCTTTCCTCACTTTAACTCTTGAAAAATTGCCTTCTCCTCCTTTCTGTCCCCTCGATCTCAACACCAGCCTTAGCCCTTCGGAGTATGCCCAGGCAAGGGTTGTGTGTGACTTCTTTCACTTAATTCTTTATGCCGACCTATTCCTTCGGAGTTTTGCCCAGAAAGGTCGTGCAATTTCTTCTGCACTGAAAACTATAATTCCCAAGACTATAACTCCCAGCGCAGCCGCACCTCTGCCATGGCGATCTTTGTTAGAAATGACCTGTGAACAGAGAACGCAAGGGCGCTGAATTCCTTTCCATCTTTCATATTCCAGAGTCTCAATCTGGCATTGCAAGTGTGCAAGCGTTCAGTAGGGACTCTGAGTTAGATTGTAAAAGGCAGGGAGGTTGCTGTGAGTTGTAGAATAGAGATTTGTCCAGGTATCCCCAGGTTTTTTCCCTTGGATCCCCAAGTTTTCCCCTCGGAGATTTGTCCAGGTATCCCCAAGTTTTCCCTTGGATCCCCAAGTTTTCCCCTCGGAGATTTGTCCAGGTTTCCCCAAGTTTTCCCCTCGGATCCCCAGGTTTTCCCCTCGGAGATTTGTCCAGGTATCCCCAGGTTTTTTCCCTTGGATCCCCAAGTTTTCCCCTCGGAGATTTGTCCAGGTATCCCCAAGTTTTCCCCTCGGATCCCCAGGTTTTTCCCCTCGGAGATTTGTCCAGGTATCCCCAGGTTTTTTCCCTTGGATCCCCAAGTTTTCCCCTCGGAGATTTGTCCAGGTTTCCCCAAGTTTTCCCCTCGGATCCCCAGGTTTTCCCCCTCGGAGATTTGTCCAGGTATCCCCAGGTTTTTCCCATCAGAGATTTCTCCAGGTATCCCCAAGTTTTTTTGTCCAAGTTTCCCCTTTTCCGGACCCTTCGGAGTTTTGCCCAGGTCCAAAACCCTTTTAATTGAAAATGGGTGCACCTCAGTCAAAAGAAAAATAGTCCCCAGACCCCTGGCGTGAAAGAAGCCCAGTTGGTGCTTACTTCCCGCCTGGACTCTGACAGTCCCCTTCAATTTGTGTTTAAGAAACGTTTTTCCTGTGTTTAAATTGTACTTAGGTAACATCCAGCAACTGCTTATCTTAAATGTGCCATCTAAAATAAGAATGCAAGCTTGCTCCAAATTCTAAATCTAAGGAAGCCATGTTGAACCTTATCAGTCTTAAAAACAAGACAAAATGGAGAATGGAGTGTGCAAATGTTTATTTGAGAGAGGCTCTAAAAGAGTTTTCCTCCCAAGTGGTAAAATCCTGTATACGTGCTACTTGTGTTCTGAAAGGAGGATTACCCCACCTCCTTTCTCTAGTTTCAGTGGGGAGGGTGATTTTAAGTCTAATGGTAAATGTTGTGTTGTAACTTTTGAGTTTGTGAGTACATCTGTGTTCCAGTCTAAGTTAACCTAATGTTTCTAGTTAACCTAATGTTTCTGCTGCAAAAGCCTAGTTGAGCCAACTGCTCTCTCAAGCTAAAATGCAGTGTATGTATTTCATTAAGCATATGCCTATGAAAGTATGGTGTTCCTTCTAAGAAAAATATCTGAGTCCAGTTTTAACTTTGATCTGGTTGGACAGAAGAGTTATTGTAAGGCTCCTGATATCAGTCTCAATAAGATGTCCTGGCCTTTTTTCTTAGAAAATGCCCCCCCCCCCTTGTTTCATTCTCTCTTTCAGGTTTTTTCCTTCTCCTTCTTATTCTGTGCCAGGTGTTGTAAATAAAAATATGCCCTTTTCCCTTATGGGGTATCCAAGAGCCCATATAGAGTCCTTACATAGGTTCCCTATTGGTAGGAGAAAATAACAGAGGCCAACCAGAGAATATTGAGAAGCAAAGCAGCTAGTAAGCTTGATCTTTATTGATCTGTTGCAACAGGGTACTCCCCTCACACGCAGGAGAGGAAGAGGACCCAGAACAATGGCCTGCGAGGCCTTATAAAGACTTTTGAAATTCCCCTTCTCTAGATCAGGACCACCCCCAGAAACATTATGCATACATCACAGAAGGGGTGTAACCTAAGACCACCCCTCAGATACATCCCACCTACATCACAGAAATTTAAATGTTGTTTTTCTCTTCTCCTTGTTTATCTCCTGTCTAGCAGGTTACTTGATTGGATTTTCTGGGGAGCCTGGCCATTCCTTTGTAATGCTAAAATACTTATTTCCTGGGCCAGGTCACAGGCTCACACCTTATTCAAACACAGATTAAAGGAAGAGACAATGGGGAGGCTTTTCCATTTTTAACCTTGCAGAGAAAGGATTTGGTCAGTTTAGGAATCAAAATGGTTCCTGTGCTGATCTATGTATGTGCAGTTATGAACATTACTATATATCTAAAACCATAAAATTCCTATCACAATATTCCCCCCTTTGGGGCTAGAATTTTTCTTAAAAATTTTTGCCCCACAAATAATAACATCGTATGTTGTAAATGGATGTGTTTGTATAAATATATCATAAAAATAACACATGTTGCGTTTTGCTACTAAATTACTTGTGGCATTCTAACACTTTGGGAGAGACCATTTACTCAATAGTGTTCTATGCTTTACACCTAGCAGGAAGGTAAGGTCCACTAATGACTGAAAAGTGCAGTTTGCTTCCCCCCCGCCATTTTTGTGTTCTCAGGTGTCAAGGTAGCTCTTCTGAGGTCTCACACTGACATAGTGCTACAGCAACACATCCTGTCTGTTGAATCCCCTCAGGGCTTTCATTTAACCATGTCGCCTGGCATTCACCATAGCTGGCACAGGTTTGGGCATCTCGTGAGGGAGAGGTCTTCGCCTTGGCCTTTAGCTATGGGATTTTATTATAGGCTGTGGTCTCGCACTCGCACAATGGGAAGTTGCTCACTTGCACTTAAAGGACCAAAAAGCTAATTGCAGCCTGGATACACTTGCCCAATTCAAACTGAGTCCAATTTGAATTTATCTTGCCCCATGGTTCTCAACTCTTCAAACCAATCTGTTAAAGAAAACCATTCTTAAAAAGGGCACTTTGTCCAAATAAGTCAATTTAACTCTATAAGGGATCATTCCTGCTAAACTAAAGCATATCCACCTTCATGTACCTGGTGTTTTATGGATCCAGAAGTTTGTCCTTGGCAAAACGAGGTTTAACACATATTAAAATGGATAGGGAAAGATTGGCATAGTGTCAGGTGGGACAATGAAATGTGGTTATCTAAACATTGGACTACACAATAGTGTGAGCTATTAGAAAGTATAAAATGCATGAGAATTCTCCATTGGTGTGTAAGCAATAAGACATTAAACATAAAAACAGTTACACACAATATTCCCCCCTTTGTGGAAATTACACTGTCAGACACATTTCAACATTCTTACATAATAACACATAATACAAAAAAAAAAACTAATTAAATATCTGTTACATATCTTGACACAATTGTGATCTTTTACGTATGTATCTTTTGAATCCTGGAGCAGAGGCTTGAGGTTCAAGTGAAAAAATGTCCTTGCAATTCAACTCCTCCCCCCTTTGTCAGCCCCCCCCCCGTCAGTCTATAGCCTTTGAAAGAGATAACTGTGGGCACTTTGAAAACTCTGGTGTTGCAGGTCTTGTGAGTTGAGGGGTTGTTGCTGCTTTTCATCATTGCACATCTGTAGAAGTGATATCCTGTAAGGGGGCAGGGTTTTGGGGAGACTTAAACACACAGTTAGACAAGGATGGGGGAAAAGGCAAAAGGGATGTCCTTGAGTTTTCCGTGGGAAGCTGCAGATAATAACAATCTTAGTGGATTAAACATTTTATTCATTATCACATTTCCATATAATTACTGTTATTATCTGCTAAGTTTGTTTGCTTTCTTTCACTTAATAAAAAATTACTCCACATGTAGAGAAAGAGAACTGTAAAAAATACAAGAAAGGTTAAAAAATAAAAAGAAAGCAAAAAATTAGATTACCAGTTAGATGAAAATGGACTTGACACAAAGACATCAGATTCAGAAAATAACTATTATTAAATAGTACAAAGATATTATCAAAACCACACATATTACTACTGGACTGAAAAAAAAAATGGGAAACCAATGGGGAAAACTTAAAATTCACCATGTGCTATCCAATAAAAGAACTTCATGAGACTGACTTTCAACATGTGATGAACATGTCCCCAAAGTAAAACACACACACACACAAATGACCTATGAGGAACCAAAAATAAATAAATGCTAAGACACACAATTAATAAGCAACCTGAAGTAACCTGAAGTAATCTGTTTTGGCATTCTAACATCACAAATGAAAATAAAAGTGTTTCTTGATGTGACATCAGCTGTAATGTTAATAGCGGAATATTGGGAAATGAGTTAATACCAATAAAAATGAATGGCAATTTAAAGTTGTGCAGGTACCTTGCACTAGCCAAAATGACAGAATTAGTAAGAAATGCTCAAACAATGTTTGGTTGTGCTTCGATTAACTTCATAGACATCATGGAGAAACTGATTAAATAAATGAAAACAGATTATTTGTAACTTAAAGTGTCAAAGGCACAAAGAGATGGAAGTTACTAATACAGCAGGGATTCAGACTTGTTTCACAGAACAGAAAGAAAGTTGCTGTTTGGCTTTAAGGGAAGAAAGACAAAAAGAAAAACAAATGCAATTACTTTTTATAGAGTATTTAAATCACTGTTTGCATCCCCTCATTATCATTTGTGCTGTGGGAGAAAAGAAAGGACACTCTGTTGAAAGGGAAAATTATTTCATGTGAGAGGTCTGTCAGGAAATGCTGTTCCTAAAATGCATAGGCATATACACACCTGTTGAAAGGGAAAATTATTTCATGTGAGAGGTCTGTCAGGAAATGCTGTTCCTAAAATGCATAGGCATACACACACACACACACACACACACACACACACACACACACTGTTATAAAATCTACTCAAGAGAGGAACTCACAGTGGGAGTGCTTTGATATTACCTGTGAAAAGAATTTGACATGTCCAGTACTTAACTCTTTTGTATTAAGTAGCCCCTGGAGCAAAACACATTAAGGGTGATTTCCCTCAATGGCTATTTGGAAAGGTTTCTCCCTGCAGCACACTGCTCTCCAAACCTTCTCTCTCCCCCCTCCAATCTCTCTCTCTCTCTCTCTCTCTCTCTCTTTTTTTTTAAGCTGATCTAGCCTCTGTGCATGTGCAGAGTTCATGCCTCAGCAAACCTTTTATACCATTGAAAATGTTGCATCTTTTGGCTCAATTAGAATAAGGAAGGGAAAGGTAAGGAGTAGATTTTAAAAATATGGTTAGATTTTAAAACAAAAAAGAGAAACTCAGCAATTCAAGTATTCACCATTCAGCCCAAGCAAAGGAGTGCTTCCTTTATGTACAGGAAAGGGCTAATATCCCTCTGGCCATTCGCGGAACAATCAACCGCTCTCTTATTTATGAGTAAAAATGGCCAGAGAGTTAGAATTCATAGGATTATTTTATTTTATTTTTTTAACATTCTCAGTCATGGTCAAGGCTAATTCTACTTAACTATATGAATTTTTATGTGCTTAAACTTTGAGTAGACTTTTAAGTCTGATTTTTGTAAATAATAGACAAAATGATAAACACTAATCACTTAAATGCCTGATATCACCAGTTCTGCTTCAAACATCACGAGCAAATCTGGGCTGAATTTCAACACATCAGTTACAAATTGGGAAAGTTGAAAGGGACCTGGGGTCATCTAGTCCAACCCTAAAATACAGGGTTCATAGCAAGATTTGTACTACCAGAAACACACACATTCACCTCTCACCTTTAAAAACAAAGAGCAAATCTGGGCTGGATTTCAACTCATCAGCCACAAATTGGGAAAGTTGAAAGGGACCTGGGGTCATCTAGTCCAACCCTAAAATACAGGGTTCATAGCAAGATTTGTACTACCAGAGAGACACACACATACTTATGTACACAGACACAACTGGGGAAGAGACCACAAGCCATGCGCCTATCATGTACTATGGAAGAGGAAAATAAAAGTACCCAACCCTTTTAGCAGATCTTGAAGCTAGTTTGAGTGAGTGTTTACTTCCTTAGACTAAAGAGTGAAAGTTCCTAGATAAATTATCTTTAAAGACTGAAGTGAACATTTTTCCTAAGATAGGGAGAGGATCTCTTATAAAGCATAGTTAAAACAACCATAGATTTGATTTAAAAGGAATACAAAAGTGACAATTTTTCCTGAACTTGCAGAGGAATAGTAAGCCTAATCTATGCCCCCCCCCCTTTGCAGTTTCCTTTAAAGGAAGCTTACTCGGGAGTAAATTTACCTGGCACAGAATAAGAAGGAGAAGGGGGAAAAAAAACAAAAAAAACCTGAAAGAGACAGAATGAAACAGGGGGGGGGGGGGCATTTTCTAAGAAAAGAGGCCAGGACGTCTTATAGAGACTGATACCAGGAGCCTTACAATAACTCTTCTGTCCAACCAGATCAAAGTTAAAACTGGACTCAGATTTTCTTAGAAGGAACACCATACTTTCATAGGCATATGCTTAATGAAATACATACACTGCATTTTAGCTTGAGAGAGCAGTTGGCTCAACTAGGCTTTTGCAGCAGAAACATTAGGTTAACTTAGACTGGAACACAGGTGTACTCACAAACTCAAAAGTTACAACACAACATCATTTACCATTAGACTTAAAATCACCCTCCCCACTGAAACTAGAGAAAGGGGGTGGGGTAATCCTCCTTTCAGAACACAAGTAGCACGTATACAGGATTTTACCACTTGGGAGAAAAACTCTCTTTTAGAGCCTCTTTAACAAACATTTGCACACTTCATTCTCAATTTTTGTCTTGTTTAAAGACTGATAAGGTTCAACATGGCTTCCTTAGATTTAGAATTTGGAGCAAGCTTGCATTTTTATTTTAGATGGCACATTTAAGATAAGCAGCTGCTGGATGTTGCCTAAGTACAATTTAAACACAGGAAAAACGTTTCTTAAACACAAATTGAAGGGGACTGTCAGAGTCCAGGCGGGAAGTAAGCACCAACTGGGCTTCTTTCACGCCAGGGGTCTGGGGACTTTTTTTCTTTTGACTGAGGTGCACCCATTTTCAATTAAAAGGGGTTTGGACCTGGGCAAAACTCCGAAGGGTCCGGAAAAGGGGAAACCTGGTCAAAACTCCGAGGGGGAAAAACCTGGGGATACCTGGACAAATCTCCGAGGGGAAAATCCTGGGGATACCTGGACAAATCTCCGAGGGGAAAAACCTGGGGATACCTGGACAAATCTCCGAGGGGGAAAACCTGGGGATACCTGGACAAATCTCCGAGGGGAAAAACCTGGGGATACCTGGACAAATCTCCGAGGGGAAAACCTGGGGATACCTGACTTAATCTCTATTCTACAACCCACAGCAACCTCCCTGCCTTTTACAATCTAACTCAGAGTCCCTACTGAACGCTTGCACACTTGCAATGCCAGATTGAGACTCTGGAATATGAAAGATGGAAAGGAATTCAGCGCCCTTGCGTTCTCTGTTCACAGGTCATTTCTAACAAAGATCGCCATGGCAGAGGTGCGGCTGCGCTGGGAGTTATAGTCTTGGGAATTATAGTTTTCAGTGCAGAAGAAATTGCACGACCTTTCTGGGCAAAACTCCGAAGGAATAGGTCGGCATAAAGAATTAAGTGAAAGAAGTCACACACAACCCTTGCCTGGGCATACTCTGAAGGGCTAAGGCTGGTGTTGAGATCGAGGGGACAGAAAGGAGGAGAAGGCAATTTTTCAAGAGTTAAAGTGAGGAAAGAAGTAAGGATTTGAGAAGTATAGGTTTGCTGTGGTTTGCAGAATCCCACCCCACTACCCATTTTTCCTACTCATACTCACTTCGCAAGCGCTGTCCTGGTGATCCCGGGATCTCTTGACTGGTTTTTTTAAGGCCGGCCTGATCAAGATTTGCTTCCTCTGGTTAGCCCCGCTGAAACTCCAGTTATTGCCAGACCCTGGGACCGATGGAAGACTGGTTATTCCTCCTGGCAAACTGCCTGGTGCGCGCTGGATAACCAGTCCTTCCTCGCTTCCAGAATCTGGGTAACCAAAAGTCCCTTCGTGCGTGGTCGCCATCTGTTGTAAATAAAAATATGCCCTTTTCCCTTATGGGGTATCCAAGAGCCCATATAGAGTCCTTACATAGGTTCCCTATTGGTAGGAGAAAATAACAGAGGCCAACCAGAGAATATTGAGAAGCAAAGCAGCTAGTAAGCTTGATCTTTATTGATCTGTTGCAACAGGGTACTCCCCTCACACGCAGGAGAGGAAGAGGATCCAGAACAATGGCCTGCGAGGCCTTATAAAGACTTTTGAAATTCCCCTTCTCTAGATCAGGACCACCCCCAGAAACATTATGCATACATCACAGAAGGGGTGTAACCTAAGACCACCCCTCAGATACATCCCACCTACATCACAGAAATTTAAATGTTGTTTTTCTCTTCTCCTTGTTTATCTCCTGTCTAGCAGGTTACTTGATTGGATTTTCTGGGGAGCCTGGCCATTCCTTTGTAATGCTAAAATACTTATTTCCTGGGCCAGGTCACAGGCTCACACCTTAGAATCATAGAATCATAGAATCATAGAATCATAGAGTTGGAAGAGACCACAAGGGCCATCGAGTCCAACCCCCTGCCAAGCAGGAAACACCATCAGAGCACTCCTGACATATGGTTGTCAAGCCTCTGCTTAAAGACCTCCAAAGTAGGAGACTCCACCACACTCCTTGGCAGCAAATTCCACTGTCGAACAGCTCTTACTGTCAGGAAGTTCTTCCGAATGTTTAGGTGGAATCTTCTTTCTTGTAGTTTGGATCCATTGCTCCGTGTCCGCTTCTCTGGAGCAGCAGAAAACAACCTTTCTCTCTCCTCTATATGACATCCTTTTCTATATTTGAACATGGCTATCATATAACCCCTTAACCTCCTCTTCTCCAAGCCCAAGACAGAACCCTGTGGCACCCCACTAGTCACTCTTCTTATTCAAACACAGATTAAAGGAAGAGACAATGGGGAGGCTTTTCCATTTTTAACCTTGCAGAGAAAGGATTTGGTCAGTTTAGGAATCAAAATGGTTCCTGTGCTGATCTATGTATGTGCAGTTATGAACATTACTATATATCTAAAACCATAAAATTCCTATCACACAGGTAAATTTACTCCCGAGTAAGCTTCCTTTAAAGGAAACTGCAAAGGGGGGGGGCATAGATTAGGCTTACTATTCCTCTGCAAGTTCAGGAAAAATTGTCACTTTTGTATTCCTTTTAAATCAAATCTATGGTTGTTTTAACTATGCTTTATAAGAGATCCTCTCCCTATCTTAGGAAAAATGTTCACTTCAGTCTTTAAAGATAATTTATCTAGGAACTTTCACTCTTTAGTCTAAGGAAGTAAACACTCACTCAAACTAGCTTCAAGATCTGCTAAAAGGGTTGGGTACTTTTATTTTCCTCTTCCATAGTACATGATAGGCGCATGGCTTGTGGTCTCTTCCCCAGTTGTGTCTGTGTACATAAGTATGTGTGTGTCTCTCTGGTAGTACAAATCTTGCTATGAACCCTGTATTTTAGGGTTGGACTAGATGACCCCAGGTCCCTTTCAACTTTCCCAATTTGTGGCTGATGAGTTGAAATCCAGCCCAGATTTGCTCTTTGTTTTTAAAGGTGAGAGGTGAATGTGTGTGTTTCTGGTAGTACAAATCTTGCTATGAACCCTGTATTTTAGGGTTGGACTAGATGACCCCAGGTCCCTTTCAACTTTCCCAATTTGTAACTGATGTGTTGAAATTCAGCCCAGATTTGCTCGTGATGTTTGAAGCAGAACTGGTGATATCAGGCATTTAAGTGATTAGTGTTTATCATTTTGTCTATTATTTACAAAAATCAGACTTAAAAGTCTACTCAAAGTTTAAGCACATAAAAATTCATATAGTTAAGTAGAATTAGCCTTGACCATGACTGAGAATGTTAAAAAAATAAAATAAAATAATCCTATGAATTCTAACTCTCTGGCCATTTTTACTCATAAATAAGAGAGCGGTTGATTGTTCCGCGAATGGCCAGAGGGATATTAGCCCTTTCCTGTACATAAAGGAAGCACTCCTTTGCTTGGGCTGAATGGTGAATACTTGAATTGCTGAGTTTCTCTTTTTTGTTTTAAAATCTAACCATATTTTTAAAATCTACTCCTTACCTTTCCCTTCCTTATTCTAATTGAGCCAAAAGATGCAACATTTTCAATGGTATAAAAGGTTTGCTGAGGCATGAACTCTGCACATGCACAGAGGCTAGATCAGCTTAAAAAAAAAAAGAGAGAGAGAGAGAGAGAGAGAGAGAGATTGGAGGGGGGAGAGAGAAGGTTTGGAGAGCAGTGTGCTGCAGGGAGAAACCTTTCCAAATAGCCATTGAGGGAAATCACCCTTAATGTGTTTTGCTCCAGGGGCTACTTAATACAAAAGAGTTAAGTACTGGACATGTCAAATTCTTTTCACAGGTAATATCAAAGCACTCCCACTGTGAGTTCCTCTCTTGAGTAGATTTTATAACAGTGTGTGTGTGTGTGTGTGTGTGTGTGTGTGTGTGTATGCCTATGCATTTTAGGAACAGCATTTCCTGACAGACCTCTCACATGAAATAATTTTCCCTTTCAACAGGTGTGTATATGCCTATGCATTTTAGGAACAGCATTTCCTGACAGACCTCTCACATGAAATAATTTTCCCTTTCAACAGAGTGTCCTTTCTTTTCTCCCACAGCACAAATGATAATGAGGGGATGCAAACAGTGATTTAAATACTCTATAAAAAGTAATTGCATTTGTTTTTCTTTTTGTCTTTCTTCCCTTAAAGCCAAACAGCAACTTTCTTTCTGTTCTGTGAAACAAGTCTGAATCCCTGCTGTATTAGTAACTTCCATCTCTTTGTGCCTTTGACACTTTAAGTTACAAATAATCTGTTTTCATTTATTTAATCAGTTTCTCCATGATGTCTATGAAGTTAATCGAAGCACAACCAAACATTGTTTGAGCATTTCTTACTAATTCTGTCATTTTGGCTAGTGCAAGGTACCTGCACAACTTTAAATTGCCATTCATTTTTATTGGTATTAACTCATTTCCCAATATTCCGCTATTAACATTACAGCTGATGTCACATCAAGAAACACTTTTATTTTCATTTGTGATGTTAGAATGCCAAAACAGATTACTTCAGGTTACTTCAGGTTGCTTATTAATTGTGTGTCTTAGCATTTATTTATTTTTGGTTCCTCATAGGTCATTTGTGTGTGTGTGTTTTACTTTGGGGACATGTTCATCACATGTTGAAAGTCAGTTTCATGAAGTCCTTTTATTGGATAGCACATGGTGAATTTTAAGTTTTCCCCATTGTTTTCCCTTTTTCCCCCAGTCCAGTAGTAATCTGTGTGGTTTTGATAATATCTTTGTACTATTTAATAATAGTTATTTTCTGAATCTGATGTCTTTGTGTCAAGTCCATTTTCATCTAACTGGTAATCTAATTTTTTGCTTTCTTTTTATTTTTTAACCTTTGTATTTTTTACAGTTCTCTTTCTATACATGTGGAGTAATTTTTATTTTATAATATGAAAAGAACAACAACAACAAAAATTAAGTGAAGGAAAGCAAACAAACTTAGCAGATAATAACAGTAATTATGTGGAAATGTGATAATAATATTGAAATAAATAAAATGCTTAATGTGCTAAGATTTTTATTTATCTGCAGCTTCCCACGGAAAACTCAAGGACATCCCTTTTGCCTTTTCCCCCTTCCTTGTCTAACTGTGTTTAAGTCTCCCCAAAACCCTGCCCCCTTACAGGATATCACTTCTACAGATGTGCAATGATGAAAAGCAGCAACAACCCCTCAACTCACAAGACCTGCAACACCAGAGTTTTCAAAGTGCCCACAGTTATCTCTTTCAAAGGCTATAGACTGAGGGGGGAGTGGGGCTGACAAAGGGGGGAGGGGTTGAACTGACAAAGGGGGGAGGAGTTGAATTGCAAGGACATTTTTTCACTTGAACCTCAAGCCTCTGCTCCAGGATTCAAAAGATACATACGTAAAAGATCACAATTGTGTCAAGATATGCAACAGATATTGAATTATTTTGTTTTGTATTATGTCTTATTATGTAAGAATGTTGAAATGTGTCTGACAGTGTAATTTCCACAAAGGGGGGAATATTGTGTGTAACTGTTTTTATGTTTAATGTCTTATTGCTTACACACCAATGGAGAATTCTCATGCATTTTATACTTTCTAATAGCTCACACTATTGTGTAGTCCAATGTTTAGATATCCACAATTCGTTGTCCCACCTGGCACTATGCCAACCTTCCCTACCCATTTTAAAAAATGTGCTAAACCAAGGAGAAGCTTCTAAGAAACATGAGGGTGGATATGCTTTGGTTTAGCAGGAATGATTTCTTATAGACTTAAATTGACTTATTTGGACAACTGCCCTTGTTAAGAATGGTTTTCTTTAACAGATTGGTTTGAAGAGTTGAGAACCATGGGGCAAGATAAATTCAAATTGGACTCAGTTTGAATTGGGCAAGTGTATCCAGGCTGCAATTAGCTTTTGGTCCTTTAAGTGCAAGTGAGCAACTTCCCATTGTGCGAGTGCGAGACCACAGCCTATAATAAAAAACCATAGCTAAAGGCCAAGGCGAAGACCTCTCCCTCACGAGATGCCCAAAACCTGTGCCAGCTATGGTGAATGCCAGGCGACATGGTTAAATGAAAGCCCTGAGGGGATTCAACAGAAGGGATGTGTTGCTGTAGCACTATGTCAGTGTGAGACCACAGAAGAGCTACCTTGACACCTGAGAACACAAAAATGGCGGGGGGGGGGAAGCAAACTGCACTTTTCAGTCATTAGTGGACCTTACCTTCCTGCTAGGTGTAAAGCATAGAACACTATTGAGTAAATGGTCTCTCCCAAGGTGTTAAAATGCCACAAGTAATTTAGTAGCAAAACGCAACATGTGTTATTTTTATGATATATTTATACAAACACATCCATTTACAACATCCGATGTTATTATTTGTGGGGCAAAAATTTTTAAGAAAAATTCTAGCCCCAAAGGGGGGAATATTGTGATAGGAATTTTATGGTTTTAGATATATAGTAATGTTCATAACTGCACATACATAGATCAGTACAAGAAGGCCGACCTGGAACCATTTTGATTCCTAAACTGACCAAATCCTTTCTCTGCAAGGTTAAAAATGGAAAAGCCTCCCCATTGTCTCTTCCTTTAATCTGTGTTTGAATAAGGTGTGAGCCTGTGACCTGGCCCAGGAAATAAGTATTTTAGCATTACAAAGGAATGGCCAGGCTCCCCAGAAAATCCAATCAAGTAACCTGCTAGACAGGAGATAAACAAGGAGAAGAGAAAAACAACATTTAAATTTCTGTGATGTAGGTGGGATGTATCTGAGGGGTGGTCTTAGGTTACACCCCTTCTGTGATGTATGCATAATGTTTCTGGGGGTGGTCCTGATCTAGAGAAGGGGAATTTCAAAAGTCTTTATAAGGCCTCGCAGGCCATTGTTCTGGGTCCTCTTCCTCTCCTGCGTGTGAGGGGGGTACCCTGTTGCAACAGATCAATAAAGATCAAGCTTACTAGCTGCTTTGCTTCTCAATATTCTCTGGTTGGCCTCTGTTATTTTCTCCTACCAATAGGGAACCTATGTAAGGACTCTATATGGGCTCTTGGATACCCCATAAGGGAAAAGGGCATATTTTTATTTACAACAAGTAGGAGTCAATGGGTATGGTCCACCTGCTGGCAACTGTGAATGACTGAAAAAACAAGGGATGGTACGCAGATGACCTGAAATAGTTTTAGGATATGTAATGAGACACAGTCGTCCACAGGTTGACCATACCGATTGAGTCCTACTACCGTTCAGAGAAATACCCCGCCCCACCCTCCCTCTAAATATCAGGGTGTGGGGACTTCCGCTTCAGTGTATCTGAATAAGTCTGCCTGCACATGAAAGCTTAGACACAGAACAAACTGAGTTGGTCTCTAAAGTGACATTGGACAATTCCTGAATTAGGTGACGCTTTTACCATTACCGTGGTACCTTGGGACTCAAACGCCTCGGTTCCCAAATGCCGGAAACCCTGGGAGTGTTGGCCCTTAAAACTCTGCCTCACCTGCAAACAGTGCGCCAGGTTGCAGTAAGCGTCAGGAAAATCCGGCTTCAGTTTCAAGGCGGTGCAATACGAAGCAATTGCCTCTGGGATGTTTCCGGAATCCTAGAAAGGGAGGGATATTTCAGCAATTGCCACTAGCTTTTTTTCTCAACCATCAAAACCAAAGATGAAGAACAGACAGAAGGCACGATGATCCACACCTGGTAGACTTATAAAGTAACATTCAACAATCATTGGAATAGAACAGGGGTCGGCAAACTTTTTCAGCAGGGGGCCGTCCACTGTCCCTTAGACCTTGTGGGGGCCAGACTAGATTTTGGGGAGGGGGGAAAAGGAACGCATTCCTATGTCCCACAAATAACCCAGAGGTGCATTTTAAATAAAAGGACACATTATACTCGTGTCAAAACATGCCGACTCCCGGCTAGATTGAGAAGGCCATGGGGCCGTAGTTTGCCTCCCCATGCTATAGAATAATATTGAGTATCAGCATGTAAAAATTCAATAGAAACCTACTCTTAACAATTACAATAAATTGTAATTAATCGTACAATAAATGAATATTACAATGAATGATTATTGTAATTGATCATAGAATAAATGTTACAATAAATGGTTATAAAACAATGGCAAGTCACAGTGTCTACAATAGCCGCAGCGAGAATCTTAACAGACAAAGGATGGAAAGGAGAATCCCATCCCTACTAAGTTGGCGTAGCTAGCAAAAAGGCTAAAATACGCAGAATTAGCAAGATTATAATACAGGCAGAATTACGAGAGGTTTTGGAAGAAACATTTCATAGAGAACAGGACACTTGCAGAGTACAGTGGTACCTCTGGATGTGAATGGGATCCGTTCCGGAGCCCCGTTCGCATCCTGAAGCGAATGCAACCCGCATCTGCACGTCGCAATTCGCCGCTTCTGCGCATGACATCATTTTGAGGGTCTGTGCATGCGGCGAAACCCGCAAGTAACGTGCTCCGTTACTTCTGGGTCACTGCGGAGCGCAACCCAAAAATATTCATCCTGAAGCATATTTAACCCGAGATAGGACTGTATTGTCTAAATTTACAGGGGTGCCCAAATTTTCCCAAAGAGGGCCAGATTTGACATGAGGGCGGGGCAAATTTGTTGAGCTGTTTTAGGATTTAACCCCAAGGTTGTTGAGCTCTTTTTAGGATTGAAGTTGTTGAGCATTTGGGGGGGGGGGGTTGCCCCAGTAAGTAAACCAGGTTACGCTCCCCGGCCACACGCTGGACATGTGTGGTCTAAAAAAAAATGTTGGGAAAATTTAAATTCTTTGGCAGGTGTGGATTGACAAAGGACAGCAGGAAATATGACAAAACCAATGCATTTTGAGATCTAGGAGAGACGAGCAAAAGGGCGCCATCGGAAATGTGACGTAGGGATGATTGGAAGTCACAATGAGATTTTTGGGTGTGGAACTCCACCATACTTTCCGTCTATATAAGCCACCCTCTATTTGGGGGGGCTCAAATTTAAGAAAATGAGCCATTCACCCACCCAATCACCCGTATAAGACCTCCCCCCCCCCATTTTTATTTCAAAGTAAAAATAGCAATTTTTTCATTTTCCTTTTAAAAAAATTATTTACAAACAAACACATAGACACAAAACAAAATTCGTATTACCCTACCACCCAAAATTTCAGACATTAAAACCACCCTCGTGGCTTCCCTCCACCGCCCCTCACCCTCCTATATAATATTTCACATTGCCATTTTTATTTCCCCCCTATTTATTTATTTATTTTTGATTTCATTTTACATGCTAGTTGCCGTACATTTTCAACACTATACATTACATATATGGATTCCCCACATCTAACCCTATACACAACTCAGCATTTACCCAAATACCCACGTGACTTCCTTCACTCACATTCACATTGCAATTTTTATCTAAATTTATATTTCTTAACTCTTTTAACTTACTATTTATTATTATTATAAACCAGATTTACAAACATTAAACCAAACATATCAACATGTTAGTTTTTGAGCAGTACTTGAACACATAATCTTCAAACCATTTCCATTATATTTTTATTTTCCAGTTTGATTGGTACCTTATTACTGCACTTGACCTTGCCAGTTCTATAAATTCAATTAGTTTCTTTATCCAGTCATCCTTTGTGGGTATATATTTCCTGTTCCAGTTTTGTGCAAGGAGTAGCCTTGCTGCAGCTGTCGCGTATAAGAATAATATCTTCCCATCTTGTGGTATTTCTTTACCTCTTATACTCAGTAAATATGCCTCTGGTTTCCCCCTCTAAATTAATTCTGATCATCTTTTTTATTTCCTCGTGAATTTTTTAACGTTTCTGTAGCCCCACCATAAACGTATCGGCGTGCCCTCTGCCTCCTCACACTTCCAGCATAAATTCCAATTCTCCCCTTTTTCTTTTTGTGCCCCATCTCGGTTTGGGACGGCTTTTGCCAGTTGTTTTCCTTTTGTAAAAACTAAGATTCCCCTGCTGCCCCCCCCAGTTTTTTTTTTTTTAAATAGATTTAGCAGAGACACAAAGCTTACCTTATGGATGGAAGTGAGGTTGCTGTGGGCATCGGCAAACGCAGGATTTATCTGGATTGCTCTTGTGTAGCATTGCAGAGCTCCCTGGACGTCTTGCATTTCCTTCAAGGTGTTCCCCATGTTGGAATAGGCGTCTGCAAAAGTGGGACTGATTCTGACATGGAGGGGGAGAGAAAAAGTGCCATTTTGGTACAAAAATACTCTGAAGTTACGCTGGAAATGTAAGGGTCAAGAAGGCTCTTTCTATCCTATACGGTGGTCTTTAGGGCAGTTCATTAAAAAAACTTTTTTTAAAAATGCCTTCTCCAAAGCCTTCACAAAATAGGAAAACGTCCAAGAAAACAGCTATTTTCATGGAGGGTTGAGATATTAACTGATATGCACAAAATTTCAGATATAGCTATATAATCCCTAGTGTAGTAAGATAAGACCTTGGGAGCAGGCATCTTCAAAAAAGTGTTTTTTATGAACCACCCTAGTGGTCATGTGAGACAGTGAGACCTTGGTTCTCAAATGTTTTTTATACAGGTTTCTTTATACAGAAGGTTTTTTATACAGAAAGGTTCAGCATTGTGGCATCCTCTTCATACGGACAAGCAGCACTTTCCTTTTGGGAAATTCCATGCTCCTCAATTCTGGCAATTATTAATCACTCTCAATTCCACCCTAATAATTGCCACCTGCCCGGATTTTAACTTGTCTGAATTAATTTTTATTTGAATTACTTGATGTTTGCTTTTAGGCTCGTTGTGTTGTTTTTATGATGTTAGCTGCTCTGAGCCCAGCCTTGGCCGGCGAGGGTGGGATACAAACAAAAACAAATTATTATTATTATTATTATTATTACTACTACTCAAACGCTTTGGTTCCCAAATGCCGAAAACCCAGAAAAAGTGTTCCAGTTTCCAGGCGTTTTTCGGAAGCCAAACATCAAATTTGGCTGTCAGCTATTCTTTCTGGGGCGCCTGCACCAATCAAACAGACTTCGGGAACAGATTAAGTTTGGTGCTTTGGTTTTTGCAATTTATGTGGTGTTTTTGTTTCGGAGGCTTTTTTGGTTCATTTGTTTTTGCGACTGTGCGGATCCCAGTTTAGTTACTGATTGATTGATTGATTGATTGATTGTGTGATTGCAGAAACGGATAGAAGCCCCGGTCCCCATCCGAACAATGACTATCATCAGTGCAGGTGAGGAAAAAAAATAATTTTCATTTTTATCATTTACAAGACTGTTGTATTTATTTTAGAGTACAGTACATGGATGACTGCTTTCATTTTAGGGATCAGTGGTCTCGTTAGATAGTAAAATTCATGTTAAATGGCTGTTTTAGGGATTGTTTTTCAAAGTCTGGTACGGATTAATCCGTTTTGCATGACTTTCTATGGGAAAGTGCACCTTGATTTTGGAACACATTCAGTTTGAGAACCAAGGTACCACTGTATAATTAACTGGGGGGGGGGGGGAGAGAACATTTGTGTAAAAACCAGAAGCCTTTCTAATAGGTTTAACGGGTGAAGAAATACCAAGAGACCTAAAAAGACAGTGTATTCTATTTATGCCAGAATGTTCTTAGCCCGGATGTGGAAGGAAGAGAAGGTCCCAACAAAAGAAGAGTGGATTATCAAAATGACTGTGAAGATCAGACATCAAGATGATAGGAAATTTAAGCAAAGAAAAAAGTTAAAAGGACAAAATGGGGAAAATAATGAAGATGAAATGTGAAAAAGCATGGTGCAAAAACCTTAAGGATATAACCATCGTTAGTTCAAAGATGGCAAAATTAAGGGAGAATGAGATAGGCAGGAGAAGTAAATATTTAAAAAACCAGAAGAGGGAAGCTGGGGGAGATTGGGATTCATCTATGCTGTCTGCAAGAATGATGTTTGTGTTGAATATAAAATGCTAAAACTTAATAAAAACTATTTATATATATAAAAAAATTAAACAAGAATGGGAAAAATTTATTGAATACCTTAAAGATACATATTTAGAAATAATAATAATAATAATAATAATAATAATAATAATAATAATAATAATAATAATAATTGTATCCCGCCCTCCCTGGCCGAAACCGGTCTTAGGGCAGCTAACATCAAATATATAACATTAGTATAAAATCAAACAATAATTAAATTACCTCCTAAAAACAAATCGGGATCAAATTAAAATCGAATTAGATGGTTTTCCACAGGCAGGATTGATATAACATTGATGAAGCCAAAGTAGCAAATAAGGAAATGGAATAGAACGAATCATTGTAATTACATGCAAGAAAAGATGGCAAAATATGGAAACGGGGGGTGGGGGGTGGGGGAGAGTCCAAGGGGTTTGTATAATCCCAGTATTGTATATATTGAAAATGTTTGGAGTGTATGGAAATAAAATGATAAAATAAAAAAACTGAATAATAATAATAATAATAATAATAATAATAATAATAATAATAATAATAATAATAATAATAAAATTATTTATATCCTGCCCTCCCCAGCCGAAGCCGGGCTCAGGGCGGCTAACAACAATCAAAATAGTCCAACATTTTAAAACATTCATTATAAAATTAATTAAATCAAATTAAAATCAAATTAATGGCAACCATCAAGCAAAATTCTGTGCAGGTTGCCAGAGGAGGGAGTCAGTCTGCGCCCTGACCAAAGGCCTGGTGGAACAGCTCTGTCTTGCAGGCCCTACGGAAGGATGTCAGGTCCCACAGGGCCCTAGTCTCTTGTGACAGAGCGTTCCACCAGATTGGAGCCGCAGCCGAGAAGGCCCTGGCTCTAGTTGAGGCCAACCTAACCTCTCTGTGACCTGGGATCTTTAGGGTGTTTTTATTTGCAGACCGTAAATTTCTCTGTGGGACATACCAGGAGAGGCAGTCCCATAGGTACGAGGGTCCTAGGCCGTATAGGGCTTTAAAGGTTAAAACCAGCACCTTAAACCTGATCCTGTACTCCACCGGGAGCCAGTGCAGCTGGTACAGCACCGGATGGATATGATCTCGCAGCAAAGACCCCGTAAGGAGTCTCGCCGCGGCATTCTGCACCCGCTGGAGTTTCTGGGTCAGTCTCAAGGGCAGCCCCACGTAGAGCGAGTTACAATAATCCAGTCTGGAGGTGACCGTCGCGTGGATCACAGTGGCTAGGTCAGGGTGAGAGAGATAAGGAGCCAACTGCTTAGCTTGGCGGAGATGAAAAAATGCCGCCTTTGTTATAGCTGTAATCTGCGCCTCCATGGAAAGGGAGGTGTCGAAGATTACACCCAAACTCTTAACGGACGATGCTGGCACTAATTGCACCCCCGCAAGAGATGGGAGTTGCCCCCTCAATCCCATATCGCTCCGTCCCAGCCAGAGGACCTCTGTCTTCGAAGGATTTAACTTCAACCGGCTCCCACGTAACCATCCAGCCACAGCTTCCAGACATCTGGTCAGTGTATCTGGGGCCGAGTAAGGATGGCCATCCATCAACAGATAGAGTTGGGTGTCATCGGCATACTGATGGCAACCCAGCCAAAAACTCCGGACAAGCTGGGCGAGGGGGCGCATAAAGATGTTAAAAAGCATCGGGGAGAGTATCGCACTCTGAGGCACTCCACACACCAAGGAGTGGCGCGATGACAATTCCCCCCCCAAGCGCCACCCTCTGTCCCCGACCGGAGAGAAACGAGCGCAGCCATTGAAGGACTGTGCCCTGGATCCCCACGTCGGCAAGGCGGTGGTCCAGAAGTTCGTGATCGACCATGTCGAAGGCTGCTGACAGGTCTAGAAGAATCAGCAGCCCCGACCCGCCTCGATCCAGCTGCCTGCGGAGATCATCTGTTAGGGCGACCAGAGCCGTCTCGGTCCCATGACCAGCGCGGAAGCCGGACTGGAATGGATCGAGAGCAGATGTTTCATCCAGAAACCTACCAAGCTGTTCAGCAACCGCTCTCTCAATCACCTTACCCAGGAATGGAAGATTCGAAACCGGGCGGTAATTGGATAGATCTAAAGGATCTAATGATGTTTTCTTTAAGAGCAGACACACCACTGCCTCCTTCAGTTTCCCTGGGAATATCCCAGTGCCAAGGGACAAATTGATGATATCCCCCAGGGGGGCCCGCACCTCGTCTGGGCACGCTCTAATCAGCCAGGACGGGCACGGGTCAAGAGGACAGGTGGTGGGCTTTCCAGCTCGGAGGAGTCTGTCCACATCGGCTGGGGATATCCGGTCAAAGTGGTCCAATACTGGACCCGAGGACAGTCGAGGGGCCTCCAGTTCCTTTATTGTATCCAAATTGGCAGGGAGGTCATGGCGGAGCAACAGGACCTTCTCCGCAAAAAAGCTCGCAAATGCCTCGCAGCTGTGTGTCGAATTGTTATTTAAATTTGGCTGTCCTTCAAGGGACAAAAAATAAAATAAAAATAAAAATAAAAAATAAAAAAACCTAAAAGAAAAAGAGAAAGTGCTTTATCCACAAGAGGAGAGCTTTCCCACAGGCACCAGACCAGCGCATGAGGAGTAATAATAATTATTAACAACAGCAACAATAATTTATTATTTATACCCAGCCACTCTGGGCGGCTTCCAGCAAAAGATTAAAATACAGTAAGGAGGAGCTCTTTCAATCTATTTTCCCCATGGCTTTGGAAGCTCACCTGATGGCCTCCTTGTAGTGCATGAGGGCCTCCTGGAGCTTCCCCTGCTGTTGCAAAACACTGGCTAAATTTGAATGCGCAGCTGCAAACTCCGGGAAGACCTGCGGGGAAGAAGCTCACTCTTAGTTTCCCTGAGAAGCATTCTAAAGAGACGGAGGCTGCTCTTTGAGGCTCAAAGGTTGTGGGCGTGAAATAAATCCTCATTTGGATTGACTTGCAAAAATTAAGGAGGAGGAGGAACCTATGGACTGCCTTTTTAGCATGCATAGGAAATACTGTTGGGAGATCAGACTGTCAAATGACCAATGCCATATTTTAAAGAGCCCCTCTTTGATGCTCAAATGTGGCAGGGGCTGGCTGCAAAATAAATCACCGTTTGGAATGATTTGTGGTAATGATAATAATAATAATAATAATAATAATAATAATAATAATAATAATAATAATAATAATAATAATGGGCCTATGAACTGCCTTTTTCGTACGCATAGGAAATACTGTTAGAAAATAAGACTGTCAGGGGATCAAGCTCAGCCGACACAGAGAACAGCATGTGCCCAGCTTTTATTTCAATTTCTGTACCGTTCCTTAACACCTTGCATTGTTCTTCTGATGAAAAAGCAGATTTTTGGTCATTCCAGGAGGCCTAGGAATATAAAAAGGGGGACAGACCCTCTTCCTTCCAAAAGGGACTTATCGGACCATGCTTTGTCGAGCCTCAAAATGCTACTTCACTTTCACTTCTTCACCATTATTTCCGTTATTGATCAAGAAAAATTTGATCGGCGATTTTTAAAAAGACCCAGACTAGGAGTCCAGGGTACGCATGCCTAACCCTTATATGTCAATTTAATTGTTGTAATTCTCCACGCACGTACCTCAAGAGCTTTCCGGTAGAGGCGGACAGCCTCCTCGATATTCCCTTGTTCTCGCTTGATGTTCGCCAGGTTATTAAGAGAATCCGCGTGAGTCGGACATAAACGGAGAGCTGTATTGTAGCATTCCTCGGCTTCGGCAACCTTCGAAACACAAAACAGAGTTTTTACACGAATATTAGTATGTCTTTCACAGGAGCCCAAAAGGCTGCTCTGTGATGTGATGGCTGGATTGAGGTTTGATACGGCCCCTCAGCTCCTGACGGTAACTTGGTATTAGAGCGGTTCATAAAAAACTCTTTTTTTGAAAATGCCTGCTCCAAAGTTCTTCTCTTACCAACAGTAGAGATTATATAGCTATATCTGGAATGGCATGCATATCAGTTAATATCTTTTATATATATATGCCAGCTGTCCTTTGTCAACAACCAATTGTTGCTGTTTTTTATATTGAATATATGCTATATGGTAACTGTTGCACCTCATAGGTAACTCAAGCCTTCTGCACGTCACAAAAGATGTATTTTATCAAAGTCATTGTTGAACTGAAATACAATTAAGAAGTATATTAATAGTGAAATGCAATTAAGAAGAAGCATATTAACAGTAAAACCCCACAATTGTTGAGCCTTTTTTAAGGATTTGACCCCAGAGGTGCTGACCTTTTTTTAGGATTAAAGTTCTTGAGCTTTTTGGGGGGAAGTTTTGCCCTAGTAAATAAACCGCCACGAGGGCCGGATTAAATCGACCAGAGGGCCAGATTAGGCCCCTGAACTGGACTTTGGACATGCCTGGTCTAAAAGAACATTGGGAAAATTTAAATTCTTTGGCAGGATAGCAGGAAATATGACAAAACCAATGCATTTTGATATCTAGGAGAGATGGGTGGAAGGCCCCCAAAGTGGACTTTGGACATGCTTGGTTTAGGGGAACATAAATACAAGAGCAGACTAATCCGATTCAAACTCTCTTTCCCGCACACTTACCGTCTTTTGCAAGATGTATTTAAGGAAGACAGTAAGGGAAATGGTTTTGGTCATACTAAATCAAAATTAAGAGACAGAGTTGCTAGATAGTAAAAGAAAATCATTGCCAAAAACGTATAAGAATGGCATACAAAGGATGAAGAAGTTAAGTCGGTTATGATTAAATGGGCTCAAGATTTTGGTCATAACATTGAATTAGATAAGTGGGAAAGATTATGGGCAAAAACAATTTATTGAATGTACAGCACTAATTAAAAATTTAATGAAGGTGACGTATAGGTGGTATTTGACGCCGACTAAACTTGCTAAAATATATATAACTCAAGATAAGGCACGCTAGAAATGCAAGGAGAAGGAAGGGAATTTCGTCCATAGGTGGTGGATGTGCACTAAAGTCAAAGTCTACTGGGATATGATTTACAAAGAATTGAAAAAGATCTTTAAATATACTGTTATTAAAAAAACCAGAGGCTAATTTTTGAAAGTGATTTACAAATGCTAAAGTAAATTGTTTTAAGTAGAGTAAGAAGGTAAATAGGGCGATATATGTTCAGGTAGGCAGCTGTGGTGGTCTAACGCAGTTGAAATATATAAAAAATATATAAATTGTCCAGTAGCACATTGCAGACCAACTCAGTTTGGTCTTGGTAGAAGCTTTTGTATCTGAAGAATTGGACCTGCATACAAAAAATTATACCAAGAAGAAGCCAAGTTTAGCAAGCCCTGTTTAGGGAAGCTTTTAATGTTTGACGGACTATTGTATTTTAATATTTTGTCGCCAAGAGTGGCTGGGGAAACCCAGCCAGATAGGCGGGGTATAAATTTTATTATTATTATTATTATTATTATTATTATTATTATTTTTATTATTATTATTATTATCATCATCATCATCAGGTGCTACTGGACAATTTTTAAAGGGTGATATAGAAATGCTAAGAGGATCGTGACTGCTTAAGAAAGCCAGGGAGTGGGAGCGGGGGAAGGGGGAGGGGAGTCGACGCTTGGTATGAGCAAAGTTGTATGTGACGATATGACAAAGGAAAAAATAAAAGAGGACTTCTTCTAGGTTCTGTACCCCAAATCCCCCCCCCCCAAAGAGCCCAATTTCGAGGTCACCATCATCCGGAAGGCTTTTTTCAGCAAACCCTCTGACATACAGAAAGCAAAAGGGACCGGTTTCATTTTCTTTTTTTAATTTTTATTTTATTTATAACATAGTCCACAACAACTCATACATACAAACAGACCCACCACCATTGACTAATTATCAAAATTAAACTCCTATCCCCTTACACAAAGAAAACATAACATAAAAATAAAAGACTTTATTCTGTTAAATGGCCGCCTTATTTACCTCTTGTATACTATTTCTTTTGTATGGGATTATTACAATTTTTCCTAATTATGACTTAAACCACAAAGTCTCCTGTAGAAATTAATTGAAACAAGTCCAAGTGTATATTTTGGGGCACTGTTTGGTAAAGTATTCTCTGCATTTTCCCCATTCCTTTTGGAATTCTTGTCTGGGTTGTGCCCTAATTGTCTCTGTTAATCTGGCCAATTCAGCATGGGGTAAAAGCCTAAGAAAAAGCTAAACAACTTCAATCCTAAAAAAAGTTCAACAATTTAAACCCTAAGAAAAGAGCTCAACAACTTCAATCCTTAAAAAAAGTAAACAACTTTGGTCGGCCCTTATGGCCCTTCACTTCATCAAATCTGGCCCTCTTTGAAAAAAGTTTGGACACCACTGCCTAATAGGAAAGTTTCTGTATTTTTTTTTCACAGGCCCACCAGAAATGTATAAGTGTCCCTTCTTCTTTACTGCACCTCCAGCACAGTTTTTTTGTTTTATACATTTTAGCTATTTTGGCAGGTGTTAAGTACCATCTATAAAACATCTTTTATATAGATGTTCCCCCCACCCCAAGGCAAAAGGGACCAGTTTCTTACGCTGCCTTTCTCTTTCAGCGCGTTGGCCAGGTTGCAGTAGGCGTCAGGGAAGTGGGGCTGGAGCTCAATGGCCCTCTTGTAGGTATCGATTGCCAGATCGATCAGCCCCTGTTCGTAATACACACATGCCAGGTTGCCGTGGACAACAGCGTGGTTGGGACTCAGGCTCAGGGCCCGTAGGTAGGCTGCGATGGCTCTGAAATGAGATCAAGGACTGGTTCAGTTTCATTGTCACCAGGGTGGATAAAAATCTGTTTTTTAAAAAATAAAATGCTTTGGGAGGACGATTAAGAGGATCGAGGCGGGCCGGGACTGCTGATTCTTTTAGATTTGTTAGCGGCCTTCGACATGGTCGATCACAAACTTTTGGACCACCGCCTTGCCAACGTGGGGATTCAGGGCACAGTCAGACAATGGCTGTGCTCCTTTATCTCAGGTCGGGGACAGAGGGTGGCGCTAGGGAGGGAGTTGTCGCTGCGGCACTCCTTGTTGTGTGGAGTGCCGCAGGGCACAATCCTTTCCCAGATGCTTTTCAATATCTTTATGCGCCCCCTTGCCCAGATTGTCCGGAGTTTAGGGCTGAGTTGTCGTCAATATGCTGATGACACCCAACTTTATCTGTCAATGGACTCGGCCCCAGACACACTGACCAGATGCTTGGAAGCCGTGGCTGGGTGGCTGCGTGGGAGCCAGTTGAAGTTAAATCCTTCGAAGACAGAGGTCCTCTGGCTGGGTCAGGACAACATGGGGTTGGGGGGCCAACTCCCATCTCTTGTGGGGGCGCAATTAGTGCCAGAGCCTTCTGTCAAGAGCTTGGGTGTAACCTTCGATGCCTCTCTTTCCATGGAGGCACAGGTTGCAGCCACAGCAAAGGTGGCATTTTTCCACCTCCGCCGTATTAAGGAATTGGTTCCTTACCTTTCTCGCCCTGATCTGGCCAGTGATCCATGCGATGGTCACCTCCAGGCTTGATTATTTTAACTCGCTCTATGCTTAGACTCACTCTGACACCCTATATGGGATTTGGTATATAAATTTTCCCGTGGCTTTTTTTGCTGGCCCATGTAGCACCAGCATGGATAGCTGGCTTGGGTGAATAGCTGATGTTTCCTCCCTTTGTAGTCTTGATGAGGCTGCATTTTAAGCTGTATTTTAATTAACTGGGGTTTTTTTCTATTCTATTTTATTGTAATTTATATTTGGTGTTAGCCGCCCTGAGCCCGGCCCTGGCCAGTGAGAGCGGGGTAGAAATAAATAAATAAATAAATAATTCGGGGAAGAATTATTTGTTTTAAGTTTTTCATGTGTGCGAAAACTCAGTCCAAGTTTTTCTTGGGGAAAAAATGTTTCAGCACATCAGTTAAGCAACATGGATACATATGCTACCATGTTACTGTTTAAGTGAAATAAATTGCTTAAATTGTTATGAAGGAAATGTTTCTTTTCTCCTTCCAATCAAGTGCAGCAGAAAAGTTGTTCAAATAAAAAGTGTTCACTTATTAAAACTCACCATCATTTCGTCACAATCGGGCTGTATATAGCAGAACCAAATCATTTTGATATAACTGTAGAAAAGACTCTGAAGTTAGGATTCCAAAAAGGAAACCTGCCTCCGTTTGTCAATATTAAGAGGATGCCAGCAAGGCTGAACCTTCCGGTAAAAGGGGGATTTAAATCAAGTCTTATGGATTTGGGATTTAAATCAGTTTGCTTTAAATAAAATCAACCCTCTAGGCAACAATGGGAGTTAGTTTGGGTATGGGTGCAACCACTAAACTGAGAATATAAGACGTAATGTGATTATACGCAAAACCAATAAAAAACATTTATATAAAAAATAGAATATAAGCTCTATGCCTATTTGCTTACCTGTCAAATATACGCGCCTCCTTCAAGACGTTCCCCAGATTAATGTAAGCATCCAGGAAGTTGGGGTCCAGGGTCACCGCCTGAAAATATTTAAGATAATAGATTTTTGTTACTAATACAGTCATACCTCAGGTTGAAGTAGCTGCGGGTTAAGCATTTTCGGGTTGTGCTCCGTGGCGACCTAGAAGTAACAGAGCGCGTTACTTCCGGGTTCTGCAGCTTGCGCACGTGCAGACACTCAAAATGATGCCACACGCATCTACGGAAGCAGCAAATTGTGACCCGAGCATGTTCGCTTCAGGATGCGAACGGGGCCCCGGAACGGATCCCGTTCGCATCCAGAGGTACCACTGTATAACAGCATGGTTACTTTTAAATAAGTGGGTCAACTTTGACCTAGGCTGCCTCCTACCTACCTTCCTACCTTATCGATCTACCGACTTTATCTTATTATCTATCTACTTGCCTACCTATCTTATCTATCTATCTATCTATCTATCTATCTACCTACGCTATCTATCAAATCTATCTACCTACCTACCATCTAATCCAGGTGTGGCCCAACTTGGCCCTCCAACCCCCATCATCCCTACCTAACAGGACCAGTGGTCAGGGACAATGTGAGTTGTAGTCCCAAAACAGCTGGAGGGCCAGGTTTGGCCATGCCTGAATCTATCTACCTACTCAATCAATCAATCTAACTAATCTATCTATCCATCTACCAACCTTTCTTATATATGTATCTATCTAATCTACCTACCTAATCTATCTAATCTAATCTAATCTAATCTAATCTAATCTAATCTAATCTAACTATCTATCATCTATCTAATCTATCTATGCAAGGAATATCAACTGTACGAGAAATGGTACCAACTAATGTACTAACAGGACACCGGAGGCCCATTGCAGCTGAAAAAATGCCTCCAGTTTTAATATAAAAAAGAATGGGAAACGTTTATTGCATATTGACAAAAGCAGTGCACACAGGTTAATACATTAGCAGGATTAATTTTTTTTAAAAAAACCCACCTGTAATGGTTAAATTTAAAGTAGAATCATAGAATCATACAGCTGGAATAGACCACAAGGGCCATCGAGTCCAACCCCCTGCCAAGCAGGAAACACCATCAGAGCACTCCTGACATATGGTTGTCAAGCCTCTGCTTAAAGACCTCCAAAGTAGGAGACTCCACCACACTCCTTGGCAGCAAATTCCACTGTCAAACAGCTCTTACTGTCAGGAAGTTCTTCCTAATGTTTAGGTGGAATCTTCTTTCTTGTAGTTTGGATCCATTGCTCCGTGTCCGCTTCTCTGGAGCAGCAGAAAACAACCTTTCTCCCTCCTCTATGTGACATACTTTTCTATATTTGAACATGGCTATCATATCACCCCTTAACCTCCTCTTCTCCAGGCTAAACATGCCCAGCTCCCTTAGCCGTTCCTCATAAGGCATCGTTTCCAGGCCTTTGACCATTTTGGTTGCCCTCCTCTGGAGTAAGGACAGTCCCCGGATTTACAAATCAGTCCCCATACAAAATCCATTTAAGTTGAAAAGTATCCCCGGACTCATTGAAAAAAAATCTGATAACCTTAAATTAGTGATGATGATTTTATTGAAGAAGAAGAAGAGTTTGGATTTGATATCCCGCCTTTCACTCCCTTTAAGGAATCTCAAAGCGGCTAACATTCTCCTTTCCCTTCCTTCCCCACAACAAACACTCTGTGAGGTGAGTGGGGCTGAGAGACGTCAGAGAAGTGTGACTGGCCCAAGGTCACCCAGCAGCTGCATGTGGAGGAGTGGAGACGCGAACCCGGTTCCCCAGATTATGAGTCTACCGCTCTTAACCACTACACCACACTGGCTCTCCAGTGATGATAATGAATGATGATAATACAAAGGAACCAGGGGAGGCAAGTCAAATAATCCCATAATGTGGGATTAACATTGATTGTGTATACAGTTGTTTTTTAAAAAAATATTATTTAATTTAATGATTTGGTTTTTTGTGAAAACTAAAAAAATATTATACAGTGGTAGCTTGGGTTAAGTACTTAATTCGTTCCGGAGGTCTGTTCTTAACCTGAAATTGTTCTTTTTTTAAATAATAATAATAATTTTTATTAAATTTTCCTATTTACAAATTCGCCATCCCAAACAGTATTCACAAATTTCAACTTTTTGGACTTCCACAAGCTTTTCCACCAATCCATATTTTCTATTTTTATGCATTCTCTAAATTTATATTGCCATTTAATATTATCCTTTCAGTTCTATTTCTTTTTTACAATACATCTTTAACTTTCACAAAGCCTCTTTAAATCCCACTAGCGTTGTCTGTTCGTCACATATGCTTTTCCGATAATCTGTAAACTTTCCCGAGTCCTCGATGAACTTGTGATCCCATTGATATCTAATCTTCCCAGTCAGTTTATCCAGTTCTGCATAGTCCATAAGTTTCATTCTCCACTCTTCAAGGGTCGGTAGCTCCTCTTGTTTCCATTTTTGGGCCATTAATATTCTTGCCGCTGTTACTGCGTATTGGAAAAGTTTGTAATCCTTTCTATTTATCTCTCTTCCAGTTATTCCTAACAAAAAGGCTTCTGGTTTCCTTACAAATGTGTATTTAAGCATCTTCTTCAACTCATTATATATCATTTCCCAGAAACCCTTTACCTTCTTACATTCCCACCACATATGGAAAAAAGATCCTTCTTTTTCTTTACATTTCCAACACTTATTACATGTTTTGAACATTTTTGCTAACTTAACCGGTGTTATGTACCATCTATATACCATTTTCATAATATTTTCCTTTTTCCATTTTCATAATATTTTTCCCAGTCAGCCAATTGTATATTATAACCAAAGTCTCTGGCCCAATGTATCATAACCGACTTTACCTCCTCGTCCATCGTTTGCCAATCCAACAACATTTTATACATTTTTGACAATATCTTATAATCATTGTTTATCATCTCTATTTGAAATTTCGATTCTTTTTCCGTATATCCACTCTTTTAAATCCTTTTTAAACATTTCATTTACCTGAAAATAATGCAACCAATCAAACACATGTTCTTTTACTTGTTCATATGGCTTCATTTTCCATTTCCCCCCTTCTTTAATTATTAGCTCTCCGTAAGTGATCCAATTCCCTCTCATATTGATTTTCTTTACACTCATAACCTCTAATGGAGACAACCAGTGTGGAACTTTGGGTTCTAATATATTTTTACACCTATCCCATATTTCTATTATGGAGCTCCTGAAAATGTGATTCTCAAAACCCTTGTGACTTTTCTTCTTCTCCAACCACAAATACACGTGTCACCCAAATCTATTATCAAATCCTTCTAACTCTAACAGTTTATTGTTTTTTAATTTTATCCATTCCCTTAACCAGCAGAGACAAGACGCTTCATAATATAATTTCAAATCTGGCAGCGCAAAGCCTCCTCTTTCCTTTGCATCTGTCAATAACTTACATTGTATTCTTGGCTTTTTGCCCTGCCAGATATATCTTGAATTTGCCACTCTTTGAAAGTCGTTGTCCCCCTAATTATAGGAATCATTTGGAACAAAAATAACATCTTTGGAAGCACACTCATTTTGATCGTTGAGATTCTACCCCAAAAAGAAAGTTTCATCCTTCCCCAAACTTACAAAACTTTTTTGATTCTGTTCCACACCGGTATATAGTTGTTTTGAAATAAATCAATATTTCTTGGAGTTAACCATATTCCCAGATATTTTACCTTCTTCGCCACTTCAATCCCTGATTCTCGTTGCATTACTTCTATTGCACTTTGGTCCATATTCTTAATCATTACTTTGGTTTTTTTCTTATTTAATTGTGGGAGCCAGGAAGTCATGGAAAAGGCTTGTAGTGCCACCTGGTGCCTTGCTGACCTCGGTGACCAGCACTCTGAGCTTACAATGTATTAGAATGTATTGACCCTATAAGGAGTTAGGTTCCCCCCTCTGGGCACTGTAACCCTATATGGTTTGTGGGTGGGTTAAAGCTTGACCGGATGAGGTAACGTGAGACATTGGAATGCAGCCATGCGGCTGGAGAGAACAAAGGATAATAAAATCGGAGGAGAGAGAGGAAGGAGCTTTTTTGCCCTCCGTCCATGGAGACATTTGCCTTTGTGTGTGTTTTTTCTTTGCCTTGCACCCCAAAATGACGGCTGGTTTCCGTCAACTGGTTCCCACAAGTGGTGCCCTCTCTGAGGCAGAATAAAAGGATACGGCTGAGGTTTTTAAAAGGGAAAAAAGAAGCAACTGGAAGCAAACAGTCTGAGGCAGACTAAGAGGATTTTAAAAGAAACTGAGAGGATTTTTGATCCAAGCAGTGGTTATCATCGACTCACTACGTCCGGCAAGGATTGCAAAGCGCTCTACATCTTTAAAAAAGATCCCGGTGAGTTCGATCCCTTCTATTATATTGATTTTTGAAAAATGGGCAGCTCTTTGACTACTCCCCAACAGAAATTTTTAAAAGACTTAAAATTTCTCCTCTCCTCCAACAAACTGGAAGTTCCCGAGGGTGATTTGATACAGCTCATTCTGGCCATTGATGAACATTCTCCCTGGGACTTGGGTGTAATTGCAAATGGGACTTGGGAACTGAAACTTTGGGACAAGATTGGTGAACATTTTCATGAGCTCCCCAGCATCAGTACTCGGATTTTAAATGCATGGTGCAAGGTTCATTACGCTATGGGCTCTTTATCACCAAAAAATATCTCCCTGGCTGCATTGCCATCACAACCTCCAGCTTCTTTAATCCAGTCTGCTGTGTTAGAGTTTGTTCCAATCCTTGCCCTGCCAGCAGCTCCAGAACCCAAGCCTCCAGATTATAGTTCCTCACTAGAGGACCCAATCCTGCAAAAATATCGTGGTCTGGCTGGAAATGACCCTGCTCTTTCAGCAGCAGAACCAGCTACCCCCTTTCAACGTGCAGCCCTTGCCTGTTCCTTATCTCAGGATACCATGGCATTCCCTGTTATTGTGCCCCCTGCTGGTGCTCCAGCAGGAACTCAAGCCCAGCACCAACCTTTTGACTTTAAAATCTTGAAAGAGCTCCAATTGTCAGTCAGGACAAATGGACTGCAAGCACCATTCACACAGGCTCTTTTGGAAGCCACATTAGCCCAGCTGTTGGTTCCAGATGACATCAAGCTTTTGGCACGTACAGTTTTACCTCCATCAGCTGGTGTATTATTTGCTCATGAATGGGAAATCGCCTGTCATGGTTATGCTCCTGCCTTACTGCAACAAGCAAGAGGGAATAATCCTAATATTACCCTCGCAGATGTGATGGATGCTATGATGGGCCGTGGGCCCTTTGCTCAGGCTTCAGTACAAGCCACACTGCTGCAGATTTTATTGAGGGATACTGCTCTTGCTGCTCAACAAGCAATGAGAAAAATCCCAGAACCCACCAGTATTCAATCAAGGTGGGGTTCAATCAGGCAAGAGGCAAGAGAATCATATTCTTCCTTTATGGACAGGCTGATTACAGCAGTGAGTAGACAAATTGAAAATCCTGAAGCCAAACAAATAATTATCAAACAATTGGCCTTTGAATATGCCAAAGAGGATTGTAAGGTTGCGTTAAGACCGATAATACACAATCCTGCCACAGACACAGCAGCCATGCTTCGCATTTGTCAGTCTGGTGATACAGCCACCCACAAGATTCATCTGCTAGCAGCAGCGCTCAATGAAAACCAGCCTGTAGCCACCGATACAACGTTTCCAGCGTGGCGAACCAGGATCACCGATACCTCAGTGTGGGTAGAACGGTGGCCTCCACCAAAAGAAAAATCCGCAGCAATGGCACCATCCTGTTTCTGAACAGCTTATCTCTGAACAATTGACTTTCGGCCACATTGAACCATCTTCATCCCACTGGCTCCAGCAGACAAGGAACAGTTTGCTTTTACATTGCCAGTATATCACGATTCGCAACGTTATCAGTGGATTGTCCTCAAGGCATGCGGAACTCCCCTACACTTTGTCAACATTTTGTGGGTGAAGCATTGAAACCTTTCCACATGCGCCACCTAGAGGTGCTGCACACGAGCTGCACCTGGCCGTATTTGCTACATCGTTGCCAACAGGAATTTTATATGCTCAGGCGGAACAAGAAGAAGACTATCTGCATTATAGAATGGTTACATCTACCACATACCCCACCGAAGAACATTTATTCAGTAATTGAATCCACATCAGACATTGTTATCAAAGGACGTTCACGTGCAAATTGCTTTAGCTGATTTTATAGGTGTCATCATTTTTAACCCTCCAAAGGATGACCGTTTGACATTTCTGACACAGGTCACCTATGTTTGGCTACCCCCTTGTCTCTCACACCTCTCCCCTCTGCACTAACCCTCTTCATGGATAGAACAAGAAGTAGGGGGGTGGTGACATGGGAGGAGGGAGGAAAATGGAAATGTTTATATACCCCTCCACAGTCTTCTGCCCAGTGAGCTGAGCTAGCAGCTGTGATTCTTGCCTTTCAATCCTTTCCTACTCAACCTTTCAATCTTATTGTGGATACTCAGTATGTATATCGCCTTTTTGCTAGTTTACCAATATCTTATATAACTCCTTCCTTGGATTCTGACTTGTTTTCCTTGTTTCTTGGCCTGCAGGCCTTACTTCAGCACAGAGAGTTATCTTATTATGTTGCACATCTTCGCTCCCACACATCACACCCAGGGTATTTAGCAGAGGGCAATGCAAGAGCAGATGTGGCTCTGAGGGACATTTCTACCTTTTCTCTCTTTTCTGACCCTATACTAGGTCATAACACCTTTCACCTTCCTGCGAAAGCATTGGCAAAGCATTTTTCTATTCCTTTGGCCCAAGCAAGGGATATAGTTTCCCAATGTGCTTCTTGTTCTAAATCTCAGCTGGCCATTCCTTTTGATGCTGTCAATCCTAGGGGCACGTCTGCATTGGCGTGTTGGCAGATGGATGTCACACACACACCTGTGTTGGCTCCACTCTCCAAGGTTCACCTCACGGTGGACACCCACTCTGGATTCATATGGGCTACGCCCATGAGGGGGGAAACAGCTCGGCATGTCATTCAGCACACTATCCGCTGTTTCTCAGTCATGGGTAAACCTGCGCGTATCAAAACTGATAATGGTCCAGCATATATTTCTAAAACATTTTCGGAATTTTGTATGTTGTGGAATGTGAAATTAACTCATGGCATACCCTTTAACTCCACAGGTCAAGCTATAGTGGAAAGAGCACACCTGACGTTCAAAACACTATTGCTTAAACAGCTTGGCGGCCGAAGCATACCAACGGCAGATATCCCTTCGGCTGTTCACCAAGTTCTTTTTGTACTTAACCATCTTTTATATCCACATAATAGGACCCATACTCCCGCGGAATTGCATTTTAGGAAGGAGGAGGCACTCCCCCGCCCCTTGGTGGTGTACCGACGCTTGCCTGATCCCGCGTGGCATGGACCTGTTCCGCTGATCACGTGGGGACGAGGGTACGCGGCAGTGGACGTCGAGGACAAGCCTTTGTGGGTTCCAGCTCGATGCGTGCGGCCATGGCGAGTCCCTTCAACTACAGAAGTGCCTTCCTAACCATTTGCCTTGCCATCTTTTGCTGCATCATTATACAAGGATGAGAAGCAGACGACACAATCCAGTTGCAGCCACCATATTTCACCTTATCGGCTGGCAAGCAGCTGTCGCCTGAATCCTACTCTGGCTGGCAGTATCCACGGCTCAGCCACTCTCGAACTATAAGAACAGCATTGTTGAATAAGACTTTTAGGGGAGAAAATTATCATAAGATATGGAGGAATAATATTTTTGTACAAGATATGATTAAGTTTACCAGTTTATTGCATGCTTCTAAATGTTGGTTATGTATGCACATGCCGCCCTTTGCCAGTCATTCAGGCATAATGCTTCATGGCGTGCCTGTCAATGGATCTTTTCAATTTACTGATATTATATCCCCTAAGCAAACTTTTTGGCCTCCAGTACAATTGACCCTCCATGAGCCTGCCCCCATTTGTTTTCAAATTAAAGAGGGGAAAGAATCATGGGGCATATATCCAAACTGTCAATATACATTGAAATTCATGTTTAATAGCTCTTGTTCTCTTACAGGAACATACAGTGACCAATCTCAGTGCTTTAGAAGCGATACCAGTGCATGGCTAAAAACTAGGAAAGAAACCTACCATGCAAATTGGAGTCTGAATTCTTCTATCCCTGGCTTAGCAAATGCCACAGATGAGCAATTTCATATCAGTTCCTTATTTACTGAAGCCTTTAATTGGTCCCAACAGAGTAGTAATATCAGCTATTTACTCCAAAGAGAGTTATGGTTGCTTTGTGGCGAAAAAGCATACAAAGCCATTCCTCGAAACCTCACAGGCACATGTACATTGGGTCTCGTGGTTCCGTTGTTGTATAAGGTTGATAAGTTACCATCTTCTCTTAGACTACGAAATCGTCGGGAGGTAAATTCACCCATAAATCAATATATCGGTACCCAGGTCTCTCGGGCCTTGCTGCCCTCGGTGGGTGCAGCAATGAACTATAGGGACCTCCATCGGCTAGCAAATTGGACTGAAGGATTATTCAATGATACCATAAAAGCTTTGAAGGAACTCAACCAGGAGGTGTCTGCAATGAGAGAAGTGGTTTTACAGAATCGTTATACTTTGAATGTGATTTTAGCTTCAAAAGGAGGAGTTTGTGCGCTTGTTCATTCTCACTGTTGCATGTTTATTCCTGATAATAATGTCAGCATATCTGCGACAATCGACCATATGGAAACCATGGTAGCCCACAATCCGT